>NC_053500.1:62488089-62788089 GCF_905171775.1 Rana temporaria | reverse complement strand
AGTTTTTGTTTTTTGTTTTGTTTTGTATATCACTCGACATCACTGCGGCCATCTTGGATTCTGGAAGAGGGGCCAGATTTGCCCTTTTTCTTCCAGAGTCACTTTGCAATGGTGGTTTATGGGATTATTAGCCCATCCACCTGAGCCTAGTTAAGTTCAGATTCAGGGTTAGCTGTCAGAGTCTCCTCAGCTGTGCCCTGCTAGGTTTCACTGATGCTGCTCTGTGGTAGGTACCTTTTTGTTTTTATTCTCAAAAGGAAAAATGGTGATAGAAAAAAAATAAATAAATGTATGTTATTTAAAAAAAAAAAAGTGTCAAAAAACTCCATAGTTCCTTTTTTTTTTTTTCCTTTCTTACTAAATTTCCGCAGCTGATCCTTCTGCCTAACTCCGCAATTAGTCATTTATCTTGCAACAAAGATCCTCGCACCCCTATTAGGTATGTGACCAACTATATGTGAGTATTAAGAAAAAAAAAAAAAAAAGTGCGCTCACTGGTCTAATGTGAGTTCCTTACACCGTGGCCCTGCCCACTCCAAGAGGTCCAGAAAATCTTCAAGACACCGTGATGACGACAGATCAGACCGCAGGTCTCATTCTTCACGCCACCGGTCCCAGGTCCCATTCTTCACGTCATAGATCAGAGAGATCAAGATCCAGAGCACAAGATCCTTCCCCCTCTCCTAGGACCTATTCAAAGAAGAAATGCTGGACAGGTGGGGCCACACCACTACCAGACAGAGTGGTCTGTAAGGACTGTTTTATGGACTATGAGTCCAGCTGCGAGCTAGAAAATCAGCACGCTGTAGACCTGCTCAAGTGAACAATGAAGGACTCCTTCTCCGAGCTTGTGACTTGGGTCCCCGCTTAACCACTTCAGCAGATGTCCCAGGTTCAGGATACAGAACCTAATCTCCCTGGTCCTGCAGCAATCAGTACACCTCTGCCACTGTCAGGCTGACCAGCTAGAGATTCACCACCTGTAGACTCTTCAGAGGAGTCAACCTTCTGGCTTCAGTCTCTCCTTGGTAAAGCTGTTCTTCCAGGCAGTCAAAACTGCAATCACCTGAAAAGACGCAGAAGAGCCTCCCCAAGAGTCTACGAGTTACTTCCCAGCCTCAAAGGGAGGCAGGTTCTCTTCTTGTTGAGGCGACATTAGTCAGGTCATTCAGAATGAATGGTCAAAAACTGATAGAAAACTTTCATGGGGCTGGTTCAATGAACTATACCCATTAACAGGATCCATGCCAGTGGTAGACGCATCGGTGGTGCGATTCGTAAAAAAAAAAAAAAAAGCGCGCTTTACCAATGGAGGATCCCGCTTCCTTCAAAAACCCTCTAGACAGGCGAACCAACCTGGAGCTGAAGAGGAGCTATTTAGCCGCGGGAATGGCAGCGTGTAAGCCAGCTATCGCCCTCACATCAGTATCAAATGCCATAAGATCTTGGACATATAATATTGAGAGGGCTTTGCGTCAGGATGTCCCCAAGGAGGATATAATTAAAGCCTTGGAAGAGCTTAGATTGTCAGCAGACTTTGTCAGGGTGGCGGCCATGGACACGATCAGATGCTCTGCAAGATCCATGTTGCATTCAGTAATGGTGAAGAGGGTCTTCTGGCTGAAAGATTGGCTGGCTGACTTATTCTCCAAACAAAATTGGTGCAAAATCCCATTCAGTGGGAAAGCACTATTCAGAGACAAAACGGATAAAGCTATCTCCAGGCTGTCAGAAGGGAAGTCCGGTATGCTTCCCCAGGACAGAAGGATGCGAAGATTCAGAGGCAGGTCCTCTAGGTTCCGCCATACAAATCCAATAGATTTTAGGCAGTCAAGACAGCCCAGAGACAACAAAAGACCTTGGAAAGGTACTCAGACATTCTTTTTGAACAGGAAGATGAAGGACCTTTCCGGCTCCACAGGAGCAGAAGCAGTCTTTTTGACGCCAGAGTAGCCCAGGCACTCCCGGTGGGAGCCAGGCTAAAGTTCTTCATCCCAGTCTGGGCCACATGCTGTCAGGACCCCTGGGTTCTGTCAACAATTCAATGGGGGCACCTTTGGAATTTCTCTCATCCCCCACCTCGGGATTCTTTCAAAGGAACAGAGATTCCATCCTCTCCGCCAAAGGCTCAAGCTCTGTAAAACTTCCTAACGTCACTCCAGCTTCAGGGGGCGGCTGTTCTGGTTCCCTTTGGCAGAGCGCTTCGCAGGCGTCTACTCCACCCTATTTCTGGTCCCAAAGAGGACAGGTGGGTGGAGGCCTGTGACAGACCTTCAGAGGCTTAGCCAGTATATCTGCCCCAAAAGCTTCAAAATGGAGTCCCTGCAGAGGATTATTCAGGCAGTCCAGCCATAAGATTGGATGATTTCTGCAGGATGCGTACCTACACGTTCTAATTCTACCTGCATTTAAAAAATGTCTGAGATTTGCAGTGGGATGGACCAACCTACAGTTTCAAGCCCTGCCTTTAGGTCTGTGCACCTCTCCCAGGGTATTCACCAAGATACTAATATCCGCTTTGGTTCCCCTGCGGGAAAGGGGCTTGAGGATATTCCACTACTTGGACGACATCCTCCTCCTAGCAAGCAATCCGGATCAGTTGGTATGATAGTATGGGTGTCATCGCTTCCTTGGGGACACATGCGGTACTCATTTTGCTGATCAGGCTGCAGGAATTAGCCTTGGTAATCCTATACAATATCCTTGGGTTTATACACCCAGGACTTTTGGATTGCCTTATCATATGCTATTACCTATCTTGCACAGCCCAGCACTGTGAGCTTTGAATTACCGCATGTTTTAGATCCCTGGATCCGAGATTTTAGTGCCTACCAGCACCTGACTGTCCGAACACCTGTATGCTTATAATTTAGTGTTTTTGACCATACCCCCACGTTTGGCTGGCTTGATATATTCTGTCCGTCCAGCCACTGTGGGGCTAACACGCTACTGTCGCTTGTCTACCCCCAATGCGACCTATTTTTAGATGCAATATCCTATGCTCCTGAGGAAGCGCTAAGCGCGTAACATGTAGAGCAAGCTCTTCACCAAACCTTTGGAATACTACACTGGATATACAACTCAACATTGTACTTGTAACTGTGCTTTCTAAGGAAGCCTATATATAACAAGATTGTATACTGTTGTAATCACAGCTGTGGTATTAGTTGCTGACTTAATTTCGTAAAAATTTTTTTGATTTTATGTCGTTCCACTTTTATGATATTTCATACTAAATAAATTTCTAGTTTTCTATATCTATTTGTACTGTGTGCCCTTAAAGCCCAACGTATTAGTTCTTCTTTCAATTCTCGTTATATCGGGGCGTTGGCACATTATATACAGTAGGTGTTTGTGATATTGTGTTTTTAGCACGACAGCATCGCGCTGATTCTCGGCGACATGGTGCCGAGATCTCGCCGACATCTCGCACTCACTGGAATAGTGACAGCACATCCCAGCAAGCGCGTCATAGAAGCGACGGGAGATCCGACTAGGATTCCCGCCAATTCTACACGTGTGCGCCGTTTGTTATGAATCCTGAGGGGGAAGTCCCCGCCGGATTTTAAATAAAAATCCGGCATGGGTTCCCCCCTCAGGAGCATACCGGGCCCTTAGGTCTGTTATGGGTTGTAAGGAGAGCCCCCCTACGCCGAAAAAAAACGGCGTAGGGGGTCCCCCTACAATCCATACCAGACCCGTATCCAAAGCACGCTACCCGGCCGGCCAGGAAGGGAGTGGGGACGAGCGAGCGCCCCCCCCTCCTGAGCCGTACCAGGCTGCATGCCCTCAACATGGGGGGGTTGGGTGCTCTGGGGCAGGGGGGCGCACTGCGGCCCCCCCACCTCAGAGCACCCTGTCCCCATGTTGATGAGGACAGGGCCCCTTCCCGACAACCCTGGTCGTTGGTTGTCGGGGTATGCGGGCGGGAGGCTTATCGGAATCTGGGAGCCCCCTTTAATAAGGGGGCCCCCAGATACCGGCCCCCCACCCTAAGTGAATGAGTATGGGGTACATCGTACCCCTACCCATTCACCTGCAAGAAAAGTGGTAAAAACACAAATAAACCACACAGGGTATTAAAATATTTTATTAGTCTGCTCCGGAGGCCTCCCCTGTCTTCTTTATTAGTTCTTTTACCAGGGGAAGCTTCTTCTTTGACGTCTTCGGGTGGGTGGGGGCCGCCGTCTGGTTCTCTTCCACCGCCGGGGGGGGTCGCTTTTAAAAAAGCCCCCACCCCCGGCGGGTTTCCTCCGGCGTCTTCGGCGGGGGGGCTTCTTCTTCCGCTATCCCGACGGGTCTTCTCCGCTATCCGGGGGGTCTCCTTCTATGTTCGCCGCTCTCCGCTGTTGACTCGGCGCACCCCGGTTCTTCGTCTCGCTGTCCGGTCTCTTCTTCCGTGCTGTACGTCTTCTTCTCCTTCCGTGCTGTGAGTTCTTCTTCCGCGCTGTGACGTCATGTTCTTCACTTCTCTTCTTCTCCCGATGTTGACACGCCGGTCCTTCTCGCTGAAATGACGGATGCGCGCCTTGCATCGGACCTATATAGGCCTCACAGTCCCATCATGCTCTGTACCTACCCATGTGATACCTACCACGTGGTAGGTACAGAGCATGATGGGATTGTGATGCCTATATAGGTCCGATGCAAGGCGCGCATCCGTCATTTCAGCGAGAAGGACCGGCGTGTCAACATCGGGAGAAGAAGAGAAGTGAAGAACATGACGTCACAGCGCGGAAGAAGAACTCACAGCACGGAAGGAGAAGAAGACGTACAGCACGGAAGAAGAGACCGGACAGCAAGACGAAGAACCGGGGTGCGCCGAGTCAACAGCGGAGAGCGGCGAACATAGAAGGAGACCCCCCGGATAGCGGAGAAGACCCGTCGGGATAGCGGAAGAAGAAGCCCCCCCGCCGAAGACGCCGGAGGAAACCCGCCGGGGGGTGGGGGCTTTTTTAAAAGCGACCCCCCCCCGGCGGTGGAAGAGAACCAGACGGCGGCCCCCACCAACCCGAAGACGTCAAAGAAGAAGCTCCCCCTGGTAAAAGAGCTAATAAAGAAGACAGGGGGGGCCTCCGGAGCAGACTAATAAAATATTTTAATACCCTGTGTGGTTTATTTGTGTTTTTACCACTTTTCTTGCAGGTGAATGGGTAGGGGTACGATGTACCCCATACTCATTCACTTAGGGTGGGGGGCCGGTATCTGGGGGCCCCCTTATTAAAGGGGGCTCCCAGATTCCGATAAGCCTCCCGCCCGCATACCCCGACAACCAACGGCCAGGGTTGTCGGGAAGGGGCCCTGTCCTCATCAACATGGGGACAGGGTGCTCTGAGGTGGGGGGGCCGCAGTGCGCCCCCCTGCCCCAGAGCACCCAACCCCCCCATGTTGAGGGCATGCAGCCTGGTACGGCTCAGGAGGGGGGGGGGCGCTCGCTCGTCCCCACTCCCTTCCTGGCCGGCCGGGTAGCGTGCTTTGGATACGGGTCTGGTATGGATTGTAGGGGGACCCCCTACGCCGTTTTTTTTCGGCGTAGGGGGGCTCTCCTTACAACCCATAACAGACCTAAGGGCCCGGTATGCTCCTGAGGGGGGAACCCAATGCCGGATTTTTATTTAAAATCCGGCGGGCACTTCCCCCTCAGGATTCATAACAAACGCCGCACACGTGTAGAATTGGCGGGAATCCAAGTCGGATCTCCCGTCGCTTCTATGACGGCTCTGTCTCCATCGCGGCAAGCCAGCTCGGCGCTGGCTCCCGCGATGGGGCTCGTAGGTGCTCAATCTCGCCGAGAAAGAGAGCGAGATTGACACAAAATCGGGTTCACCTACTGTATAGGTGCATTCGCGGTGTCACCACGCGATATATGCACATTAAAATAGGTTTTCTCTTTCTACAAAATTACTCAGTTGGTATGTCACCGGGAAATTCTTCTACAGTCCTTAAAAGAGCTAGGGTGGCTAATAAATTCCGAAAGGAGTCAACTAGCACCCACACAGCAGATAATCTACCTGGGTGCAATGTGCAACACTCAGGAGGGGACAGTGTCATTACCACCGCCAAAGGCAAGGATTGTCACCCAGAGAATGATCAAGGTCATCCGGAGCCCGTATCTGACAGCTTCACAATGCCTGAGCCTCATTTGCACAGTGTCTTCTTGTATGCCCATGGTTCCTTGGGCCCATTGGCACTTGAGGTAGTTCCAGACAGGTTTCTTGGCGCAGTGGAAGAAACAAGCTAGGCATGTGCAAAAGGGAAAATTTTGTTTAGTTTTGTTTCGTTTTAATTCGTTATTTAATTAATTTCGTTAAGTTAGGTTCGTTACATGTGTTAAATTCGTTTTCGGAACTCGTTAGTTTTCGACCGAATTTTGAAAAATCCGGTCGAATTCGAAAATTCTCTCTTCGAATCTAATTTCGAAATTCGATCGAAATTCGAAAAAAAAAAAAATTCGAATTCCAAATCGAAAACCCGTGGACGAAATTCGATCGGAATTCCAAAAAAAAAAAAAAAAAAAAATTTCGAATTCCAAATCGAAAACTCGCGGACGAAATTCGATCGGAATTCGAAAAAAAAATTCGAATTCCGATCGAATTTCGTCCGCGGGTTTTCGATTTGGAATCGAAAACGTTCGTTCGGATTCGGTAAATTCATTAATATTGCAATTCGGGAATTCGTATGCATCCGAATGTCCGAATAATGAAAAATTTGTCCGAATTTCGATTCGGAACGAAACGAAATGCACATGCCTAGAAACAACGACTATCCCAGACGATACTGCTGATGGGAGTAATGCACAGGAATCTTCACTGGTGGACAATTCCAGAAAACCTCTCCAAACCTCGTCACCTGGTTCCCCATCCTTGGATCACAATTATGTCCGATGCAAGCGGACAGGGCTGGGGAGCCCATTCCGGGGAAACCAGAATACAGGGTAGATGGTCATGTTCTACCCAGGGAGTGGTATCCAACATCTTGGAGATGAGGGCAGCCTTCTTAGCATTAACTTTGGCGTCCCAAATCAGAGGCCAGAGAATACTTCTACATCTAGACAACATGGCAGCTGTCGCTTATCTGCAGAAGCAAGGAGGCACTCGCAGCAGGTCGTTCCTCAAGGAGGTGATGCTGATCACACTCTAGGCAGAGAAGAACCTCCTGGACCCCAGAGCAATGTATCTGCCGGGCAGGTTGAACACGGAAGCAGACACGTTGCCCAGAAATTTCCTGGACAACAACGAATGGGCTCTCCACCCCCTCGTCTTCCATCAGATTGCCAGCATGTGGGATCCCCCTCAGGTAGACCTGTTCGTCTCCCCAAAGAATACCAAGCTGGACAGATTCTTCTCTCGAATGCAGCATCCACAAGCCGAGGCAGTGGATGCCCTGTCATGCCCCTGAAGGTTCACCACAGCATATGCCTTTCCTCCGAGGCCATTAATATTCAAATTCCTCCTGAGGCTCCTCAGGGAGTCAGTCCAGGTGTTGGCAGTACTTCCGTATTGGCCGAAGAGACCCTGGTTCCCTCTAGCCATGCGCCTCAGTGTGAGCTCTCCAATCAGGATCCCTCCTTTGCCTCAACTTCTGTCGCAGGGCAGTCTAGTTCATCCAAACCCTCAGAAGTTGAATCTTCGAATCTGGAGGTTGAGAGGCGAAGGTTCGAGTCCCTAGGGTGTTCCCCAGGAGTCATAACAACCCTTCTAAAAGCCAGAAAACCGGCAACTAATGCCATATAATCAAAAATCTGGGACAAGTTCTTGTCATTTGCTACCGGAAATGGATTTGATCCAATCCTTCCCTCTACGTCCAATATTCTAAGTTTCATTCAGACAGGACTTGATCTGGGGCTTGGTCTGAGCTCCCTCAAAGTGCAGGTAGCAGCAATCTCTGCCGAAACAAGTAAGAGATGGGCGGAGGATCTCTTGGTAGTCACTTTCCTCAGAGGAGTATTGAAGATTCGTCGACACCTGTCAGACGATCATTTCCTAGGTGGGATCTGTCCCTGGTCCTTGAAATTCTATCTGACCATCCCTTTGCTCCAGTGGAACAAGTAGCAAGATGGAACCTGACACTAAAGACAGCTTTCCTGCTAGCCATTACATCTGGCAGAAGGATCTCGGAACTTCACACCTTAGGGATGGGTGACGGCCACATCTCCTTCTTCCCGAACAGGGTGGAACTTAGCCCCTTCGAGGGTTCACACCTAAGGTTGCTACTCCAAGTCACCTGTTGGAACCTGGGCACTACCAGTGGTTACAGACACAGGTTCAGAGTCTTGTCGTGAGCTGGATGTATCCAGAGTGCTCAGGGCCTACCTAGCAGCCACGACCCCTTCAAAAACTCTGAGAGACTTTTCATTGTACTGTTCAGTAAATACAGGGGCAAAGAAGCTTCCATCAGAACTCTGGCATCTTGGGTTGTAAAGTTAATCCAGAAGGCTTACAGGGTAAAGAATATTCTTCATCCTGAGTAAATGCTCATTCTACAAGGGCAGTCTCAGCTTCCTGGGCAGCAAGGGCTATAGTTTTGTTGAAGACGGTGTGCAGGGCCACCACCTGGTCTTCTCACCATACGTTCCTCAGACACTACCATATTGGTCTAGGAGCTCTCACGACTGTTGAGTTTGGAAGAAGGGCAGTTCAGGCTGCTATTTCTTCTTCTAATTAAACATTTATTGTTAAGCATTGTCCCACCCATGTCAGCTAGTTATTTATCACAAGTATGCTGCCATGGAGGCACCAGGAAAATGGAAAATTGTATCATACTTACCAGTAATTTTCCTTTCCTGGTGCCTATCCATGGCAGCATACGCTCCCACCCTTGGTATTCTATATTACGGAGAATGTTGGGGGAGGGGCTATGCCTTTAATTTATTCTATTCACTAGTCCTGAAGGAGGAGTCGAGGCGGAGCTCTATCACAAGTATGCTGCCATGGATAGGCACCAGGAAAGGAAAATTACTGGTAAGTATGATACAATTTTCCATTTTTTGAGTATACATAGAAATGGTGGTATCAAGGAATAGGGGGGGAAAGGGCCCAGGCAGATGAGGTGGTATTGGTGAACTGTAAATGATGGTACAATAAAATTACCTAAGCCTTTTTAAATATTGGAGCACAAACACTGTATTTGTAACACTTTTTTTGGGGGGGGGGGAATCTTACATATAGAAGAAGGTGTATAAGAAAAGTAACATTATAATGTAAACTGAGGCTTTTATTCTGTTTAAGATAGAAAAGAAAATGTTTTCTATCTATCTATAGTATTTTGAAGAGATTTCCCCTCGTTTTTCGTTGTGTCACCAGGATATCAAACAAAGACATGGGGGGATGCAGACAGCTATAAAGGAATGAATCCAGTAAAATGTGGAAAACTGGTAACCTGATTTCTTACTTCCGGTTGTGTTATTGAGACAGGAAGTGAGGAAAATTATGTGGATAAATAAAGCAGTAAATACCTGACAGAGGTTATTTCTTTATCGTACATCCCAAGACACAGGGTCTCCTCAGCTCCATTACAATAGGGTTATGCAGGCACCTCCAGGTGATTGGACACCAGCAAAAAAAGGCAAGAAATCACACCCATAACCCCCTCCCAGTTAGGCACGGCTTTCGTTTTTTTTCCTAGTGTCTTAACCAGTTCTCGACGAGCCATAATAATATGACGTCGGCAGGAACTGTCTGTCCTTCAAAGTGGACGTCATATGACGTCCTGTGCATCGTGGCCACTAGGGGGTCCGCGGCAAAGCTCGCTTAACCCTGTGCGCGTGCCCAGCGGTCGCGATTTGTCTGCCGGGCACCCGCGATTGCCGGCAATCACGGCAGGAGTGTGGATCTGTGTGTGTAAACGCACAGATCCATCTCATGTCAGAGGTGAGGAGACCGATGTGTGTTCCCAGAAAAGAGGAACACACATCGGTCTCCTCCCCTTGTGAATTCCCCTGCCCCTACAGTTAGAAATCACTACCAGGGAACATAATAACCCCTTCAGCGCCCCCTAGTGTTAACTCCTTCCCTGCCAGTCACATTTACACAGTAATCAGTGCAGTTTTATAGCACTAATCGCTGTATAAATGTGAATGGTCCCAAAAACGTGTCAAAAGTCTCCGATATGTCCGCCGCAATGTCACGGTCACAATAAAAAAAAAACGCAGATAGCCGTCATTACTAGTAAAAAAAAAAATGCCATAAATCCAACCACTATAGACGCTATAACTTTTGCGCAAACCAAGCAATATGCGCTTCCTGCGATTTTTTTTTTTTACCAAAAATATGTAGAATACGTATCGGTCTAAACTGAGGAAAAAAAGGTTTATTTTTTTTAAATGTTGATATTTATTAAATCAAAAAGTAAAAAATGTAGTTTTTTTTTTCAAAATTGTTACTCTTCTTTTGTTTATAGCGCAAAAAATAAAAAACGCAGAGATGATCAAATACCACCAAACGAAAGCTCTATTTGTGGGGGGGAAATTCATTTGGGTACAGTGTTGCATGACCGCGCAATTGTCATTCAAAGTGCAACAGCGCTAAAAACTAAAAATTGGTCTGGAAGGGGGTAAAAATGCCCTGTATGGAAGTGGTTAAGTAATTATCATGTTTGTGCAGTCTCTGCACAAAAAGTAACTAACTTCTCTTAGGGTCCATCTAGAATTAGGGGACTCGATTTTTCTGGATGCTTTTTACTACAGCTTTTCTATGCTCAGAGGAATGGTACTTGTACCCCTCTCTGGACAAGCAGGGGCGATCAGTAAGGTCAGCATTAGACCCTGCAGAACGGGAGCCTGCGAAATGTAATTTTTTATGTTCATATTGTGTTTCTGGAAACGGTATGGCCTCCTGGGCCACCCCAAGCATTATGCAGTGGCAAAGCTTAGGGGTGGTTTGGAGGCTCTGGGTGCCATATGCAAGAGGTTTCGAGTTTTTTCTCGGCCCCTGCATTCAACTCAAGCTGACTAGGCACATGCTCAGTGTGGCTGGGGATGTCAAGAGTGGGGTGGAGCTCTATGGCAGTGGACATCTTGGATACACAAGTGGGATTGGTAGTTCAGGCTCTCATGGAACTACAGGTTACAGCAGGGCAGATCATTAGTAGGACTACAGGTTGCATTTATCTTGGGGACTACAGGCTGCACAGACCAAATACTATTGTGGGACTATAGGTTGCAGCTTTTAAGAATACTTGCTGATATGATTTTTCTTGGTCGTGAGCAGAAGCTCTCCCCCTCTTCTCCAGGAATCAGTGGAGGATGATGTAGAGGAATATGAGAAAGTTCCAGTAGAAGGGGATGCAGAAGAATCCTTGTCACAGGAATCTACTTCCGAAGAGCCCCAAAAGTTTTCTCATTGAAGTTACTACTCCCAAGTTCTCAACTCCAAGAAAAGAGAAAGAGATTACCCCAAGCAGCATGTGGACATCTACCTTTTCAGGGGGAACATTTGTTTGGTCCTGCCTTCGATGATTACATCCAAAAGGTGATTGTGGTTAAGAGTACTCTGTTAATGCTTAATAAAAAGGTAAAGCAATTGGTTCAAAAACGTACCGCTCCTATTTCCAAGAAGCATTCCATTCTCCAATCTCAGGCCTTGGGCTCTAAGCCACAACCTTAGTTACATTTTTGCAAGAACCATAGACTCCAAAGCCATCTAAGCTCGGGGACAAGTCCTTTTCACAATAAAGAGGTGCCCCTCTTGCTTTCTTTGAATCCACAAACAAGATCTGGTCTTTGGCAAGCTCTTGATTATCTTCTATCTCAAGGAGTGATTATTCCACTTCCAGATGGTGAGGTTTCATTGTTTCTATTACAACCCCTTTACAGTTCTGAACTGAACAGCAATGTTCAGGATGGAATTGGTTTGGTCAGTGGTGGCCTCTCTCCAGCAGGTAAATTTACTGGCATCAGTGGATTTCAAAGATGTTTACCTGCACATTTCGATCTTTCCACCTCACCAAAGGTTTCTGCAGTTTGCAGTGGAGGACCACCACTTTCAGATTATGACCTTGCAGTGCAGTCTGTCCACTGTTCTCAGAGTGTTGACAAAGGTCCTGGCTCCAGTTCTGAGGCTCTTGCATAACTGGGATATCCCTGTTATAGGGTACCTGGATGACCTACTTCTGAGAGAGCAATCCACTTTGCTTCTTGAGCCCAATGTGTCACACACATTCAGAACCTATTCAAACCTCTCCAGAGTGTACACCATGTGTCTCACACTGTTTACACTCTGGAGAGGTCTGAATTTACAGAAATTTACCTTAATCCCAACCCAGAGGTTTGAATATTTGGGCCTGACCCTGGATACCACCCAGGCAAGAGTGATAATTTCTTGCTTTGAGGACTGAGGCCCAATAAACTGACAAATCCCTTGATTCACTTTTTCATGAGGGTTCTGGGATAGATTATATCCTCTTTCAAGGCAGTGCCCTTTGCCTAGTCTCAATGCAGACCCATTCAACAGAATGTTTGGTGACATGGGACAAAATAACACCCAGCACAAGATGGATCGTCGGATATCTTCAAGCATGCTGGAGATAGGATAATCATTTCTCCCTCTATCCTGGAGGGTCCCGATGATGGAAACCAGCCTGGTGGGTCACCATAAGAGGTCATTGCCTAGCAACATTCCTTGAATTAAGGACAAATCGTCTTGCCCTGTAACATTGGTCAATGCAGTTGCCAGGCCTCTCTGTAAAGGTCCAGTCGGACAATGTCATGGGGGTGGCATACATAAATCATCAAGAAGGTACCAGAAGTTGGGTGGTCCAGAAGGAAGTGGACCTCATACTGTCTTGAGCGGAACTCCATGTTCTTTGGAATGTGGATGTGTTGTCCACATCCACATTCCAGGTGTGTAAAATTGGCAGGTGGATTTTCTCAGCCATCACCAACGTTCTTATAGGGGGTGTGGTTTCTTCGCCCAGAGATATTCAAGGAGCTCAGCCAATGATGAGGGACCTTGGATAAAGATACTGATCTTATTTTGCTTGATGTGAGGCTAAGGGATTTCACCCTTGCAAGTATGTCATGGGTGATCCTGGCTTTTCTCCAGTATTGACTCTCTTGCTCCATGGGACCTCAACTTTATACTTGTGTAGCAGAAATCTCTGTTTGAACCCATCCAGGAAATTCCCTTAGTCCTTCTGACACAGAAGGTTATTTTTCTGATTGCCATTACTTCAGCTCATATAATTAAGAATTGGCTGCTCCTTCCTGAAACCATTCCTGGTGTTCCACTGTGACAAGATAGTGCTACAACATTAACTGTCCTTTTTACCTACGTTGGTTTCTTTTCTTCAACTAAACCAGGAAATTGTGCTGATGTCTTTCATCCTAATCCTCAGATACAGGAGGAAAAGGTGTGAAGGAATGCAATGAGCATAATGATAAATTAGAAAATGTCTATTCTCTATGCATCTTTAATATAAAGTCTATATTGTTTTTTCATGTATACTACTGCTATGATCCTTCCTCACTCAAATCAGCTCCTGATAGCACCCCCCTCCCAAACATGGCGCATACCCTCTACTCCCACACAGCCCTTAGGAATGCGGAAGGTGAAGACACGTCAGAGGGCCGGCTAAGATCAACACCCAATCTTGTACCTTGACCAATTAGATGCGCTTTCTTGTTCACATTAACATAATAGTGACGTATCATATTGTAATAGAGCTTTGTCTTGTCTATAATAAACACAGATAATGGTGTGCTTCTACTGAGACAGATGTGTCAGTGACTCATTCCTAGCCATGCATGGTGATCTGAAATATGTGATTTGGAACAGCAGTAGAAAACCATGTTGACCCCTTTGAGGTCAAGAGATCCTTCATAGATGTCGCCCAACGTATAGGGGCTCCAGGCTTTTGACTAAATGAAGACCGCAATCTAAGGGTTAAGCTGCCGATCGGGACAGACGAATACAGGGATTGATCACCCCACCTCTGTGGTGAGTATCTACATATTATGTATTTACCACTATACAGAAATTCAATCTGTCTAGATTGGCAATTAGTCCTATGTCGGCTTCCTGACGTCAACAAAGAGGCAGGTAGTTTTTTATATCTCGCCTGGGGCTGTTTTAACGAACCTGCTATCGGATTTCTACTGACTGATACTGATATTTGTGTGTTTTTGTATTGTTCCTGTCTGCTGTCTTTTAAATTTGCAAAGTCAGCAAGTTGGAAGTTGTTGCAAAATGTACGCTGACCCAGGAGGTAAAAGGTCGTTTGCCCCGGGAAGATGTGTAGGTTGCCCAGAAGGCGTTTAACGCTTTACAGGGCAGGGGAACTTTGCAACAAATGTCTTTTTTTTTAAGACGGGTGTCTCAGGGTTAATGGTTAACCCATGAGGGTGAATCTCAGCTGTTGATGCTTTTGCAACTTGAAAGATAGCAAGAATGTTTTGTTCTCATGTTTTGTGTGTTCTGAAATTACACGTACATTTCCTCCCGGCAGAGTAAGGGGGAGGATAAATTCCTGTGTATAAGAAATGTTAATTCCTGAATAGATAGGAATTCTCTGTGGTAGCATGAGATGCAAGGAATCAGCAAGGAAAGGGTTAAAGAACTTGAAAGTGAAACGCACTAGAAGCGGACAGAATGTTATGTTAGTATTATTAATGAGGTTTGTTGGATGTGAAACAAGAACATTGTGAAGAGGAGAGAAGGTAGTGAAAACAGTTAAAAAGTTATCCGAAGTAACTAAAAGTTTGTGAATTGGAAGACTGCCAGACTGCCAGATTGCTGCCAATGAGTGGTGTATGTTGATAAAAAGGAACGCAAAGTAATTCTATGTGATAAAAGCTTAGTGCAAGTGTCAGAATCTTGGTTTTGTGCTGCTAGAACATTGTATGAAGAAGCGAAGACAGATGGAGATTGTTTTGTATATGTTTACCACAAATTTGATGTGCCGAACCCCCCGCCCTATGGAATTTGGAACAAAGGGGGGAGGGACAACCCTGCCCTCTCAAGTACAACCAACTGTGACAACTTCCTGTGGCAGCCATCTTAGTGCACTTCCTCCCGGCGGCCATCTTAGCGAACCCACATCATCATTTCCTGCCCAGTGCACTTCCTGCAGGTGGCCATCTTGGTACACCCAGAAGGCCTAACCAATGCATATACCCAGTTCTCCCTGTTTTAAACCAGTATGGCTCCTACCACACTCCTGTCTTCTCCAATACAGAAGTGTCACCTTCACAAGCCGGATATATTAAATGATGGAGAGGCGTAGAGTGGGAAGATCAACAACAGGCAGCGAGGCCATCCGCTGATTTAACCCCCAATCCAGCTCCAGACTCACAATTCGGAGAGAATATCAAACGTATGCTGCCAACCGTAAAGAACAATGCCCCCTTGTCAGCCCCCGCCCCAACACCAGTCTCGGTTGCCAGAAGGGGCACCTGTGATATATGTCACTTTTACCCCAACACAAGCAGCGGCCCTAGTGACAAGTCCACCTGACCCAGAGAAACATGCCCTTCTACTGCAGGATGGTGCAAATACAAGAAACATATTCAGCTGCTTGGAGAGATTTGATCAGTTTATGCCAAATTAAAGCAGGACATGTTTTTGTGGCCGGTCATGCAAGCGGCCTTCAATGATGCCCGCCTGAAAAGTGCCACTTCCTGTTCCTCAGGTGTGGAGTTCTGTGCCCAACTCCACGAATGGGAAAAGGAGAAATTGACGGATCAGACCACCACCAACCAAGATATTACCCAAGATGAAAATGAAGTCTGTGGAGAAGTATGATACCAGACTCGTACAAGCCTTTGATGATATGGGCTTCTCTCGCCATGAAAGGGCGCACACACACACACACGTCATCATCTGTTTTTGTCTCAGGGTTCAGAGAGGATACCAGAAAATGCCTGATGGTGACTCGCCCCGAATACTGCTCTATGTAGATGTCCAAACTACTGTTGGTGGCCAGAGGTATAGAAAATCAACGCCCCTCATGGTGGCCCATGATGAAGAGAATGTAGAGCCCCAAGACATCCCAGACAAGACTGACCCCCGTGAAGGACAACGCGGACATCAGCAACCACCACCACGCCCCAACTCTCACTAGGGACTGGGCAAACCTGTGTCACCCCTTATGAAAGAGTCCTCTACCTGTCCCATGAATTTGCTCGGAGCTGATATGCTGTCCAGACTACAGGCCTCAATCATTTTCACGCCTGAAGGAGGAGTACAGCTACATACTCCCTTATCCCCAGAAGACTCATCTGCCTTGTGTTCTCTGCCTCGCATGATGATACTTCATGAAGCAATACCTCCAAGTACAATACCACAAGACATACTTGACAGAATCCCTACGTGCCTATGGTCCACGGGACCGAGAGACATTGGTCATTTGAAAGTGCCACCAGTTTTGGTCAAGCTCATTGCCCCGGAAACCACAATACCCCTTGAAGCCAGCTCAATCCACAGCCATCTCAAAACAGGTCGAGACACTTGTGTCCAATGGAGCTCTGATACCCTGTACTTCTGAATGCAATACACCCTTGTTCCCAGTGAAGAAACGAACCCCAAGAGGAGAACCAGAGAAATACAGAATGATCCAAGACCTCCGAGCAGTTAATGAAGCCACAGTGTTGAACACCCCAATTGTGCCAAATCTTCAAGCCAGTTTGCCAAAGCTATAACTTTAATACTTGATACATGGCAAAAGAACACCCTACAGTGACTCTTCTCATATATGTGGACAACCTTCTTCTCTGCACAGATGGCCAACCCACTGCAGAAGAAAATTCAGAAAGTCTACTATGCTACCTTGGGGAACGAGGCTGTAAGGCCTCCAAAGCCAAAATACAGTGGTGTTCCAAGACATATCACCTCGGACCAAGTGGCTGCTATCCAGGACATTCCCCAACTACCGGCCACTAAACAACTGCATGCTTTTCTTGGGCTCATATCTTACTGCAGGGCGTGGATCCCTGATGCATCGATCCTCATGCAACCACTCTATGATGCTCTCAAGTCTGTGCCGTCTAACCTGTCAAACAAAGCCCTGGACAATTTCTTTCTTCTGAAGCAAGCAATATCTACAGCTCCTGCTTTGGGCCTCCCAGATTATGGAATACCCTTAAAGCTGTTTGTGTCGGAAAGACAAGGCCACGCAACAGGGGTCCTAGCTCAACCACATGGAGGCCGGACTAGACCCATTGGGTACTATTCATCCCGCTTAGACCCCGTGGCTAGGGGTGGCCCTTCCTGCTTAACAGCTGTCTTTGCTGCCCAAGCACTACTGGACAAAACTTCAGACCTAGTTGTAACACACCCCCTGCTTCTTCTGGCACAGCGTGTCATTGCTGCCATCTTGAATCAGGTGCAACCCCTACACCTGTACACTGCTGACATCTTCGGGTGCAAATCTCCTCCTCCTTCCAGAAAAGTTAACCCTCTGAAGATGTCTCACTCTCAACCCGGCCACCCTTC
Source organism: Rana temporaria (assembly GCF_905171775.1). NCBI lineage: Eukaryota > Metazoa > Chordata > Amphibia > Anura > Ranidae > Rana > Rana temporaria. The sequence continues at coordinate 62,770,663 of NC_053500.1, read as the reverse complement.
TGCTGTTTTTCGAGGGGGGAAAGATGGAAAAGATGAAGAAGGGATCGGAGAAGGTGAAGAAAAAGACCCCTGTACTGTTCAGTGAGTGAAACTCCTCTGGAAAACCCTGACTACATACTTTTTGTGGATGGCTCCAGATATGCGGACGAAGGAGGCAAGTACCACACAGGTTATGCTGTGACCTCAGAATTTGAAATTCTACAATCAGGAGCATTACCTCCAACTGTATCTGCTCAGGAAGCGGAGCTCCATGCCCTCACTACAGTGTGTCAGAAAGTAAAAGAGCCAACATTTTCACAGACTCAAGGTGTGCCCTGTGAGTGGCCCATGACTTCAGTATCATCTGGAGGGCTACAGGATTTCTGACAGCGGCCGAAACACTGGTGAAACACAGCCCAGCCATCAAGGAGTTAATCGATACACTACTCCTGCCTGACCAAGTGGCTGTCTTGAAGGTTAAAGTACATGGCAAACTGAATTCTTAAGAAGCCAGAGGGAACCACCTAGCGGATATAGCTGCCAATCAAGCAGCGAAAGACCAACGAAAAACGGCTGAAGTGGCCGAAGAGGAGAGTGAATCTTTAGCGCAGATGCCTTTGGAAGTCCGTGTGCCATCTGACAGGCTATACCTAGCCTCTATGCAAAATGCAGCTCTCACAGAAGAACATTTGGAATGGATCAATAAAGGAGCAGAATATGATGGACATGTCCTCTGGTTAGCTAGAAGCCTACGCTGTAACAAACATGACAGCCAAGACCACGGCTAGGAAACTACTGAGTGAGCTAGTATGTAGATGTGGGGTTCCAGAGGTGATAGAGAGCGATCAGGGCCCAGCCTTTACAGCAACACTTACAAAAGAGATTTGGGCAGCACTGGGAGTTCAGTTAGCTCCACAACCCCCATACCACCCTCAAAGTAGTGGGAAGGTAGAAAGGATGAATGGGACTCTAGAGGACAGGATGTTAAAGATGGTCCAAGAGACTAACATGAGTTGGCCAGACAGTTTGCCCATTGCCCTGTTCAGTGTCAGACACACCCCCGGGGAAACATGCTCTGTCCCCTAATGAAATTCTGTTTGGTTCAGCCCCCAGACTTGGCTTCCCACAGTAGTTGCAGTTACAATCTGATGTGTTTTGCTATGTCACATGTTTGTTTCATTAACTAATATCCATTCTCGAGTGTTTTCTCCCATTCCAGATCCTGAATTAGATACAGGAACATGCCAACTACTGCCTGGAGATTGGGTGCTAGTAAAGAAGTTTGTGAGGATCTCTTGAGCCAGGATATGATGGTTTGTTCCAAGTTTTGCTGACCACAGCCACCTCAGTCAAACTGGCTGTGAAGAACATCTGGTTACACACTTCCCACTGCAAGAAAGCTCCACCCCCTAAGGGAAAGATCCCGCCCACTTAGTGCGGACTATACCGCATATGCTTTTTTCTGTTTGGTCCAAGGGGGGGCTCAGCAGGTAGCCATTACACAAAATGACAAGTTATTCACCACATTCTAGTATAACGCTTCAAACACACATGTGGCCACCTTTATCTTTGATTACTGTAACATAGTCTCCTGTCCTCCAGTTCCCTGGCAATGTAACTTATACCGTGACACACCCAGTCACAGGAGGAAGCGAGCAGCTCCCTCCGGAAGCTTTGACCTTCATGTTTACATAGATGCCATAGGGGTCTCAAGGGGGGTTCCTGATCAATTCAAAGCCAGGGACCAGGTAAATGCTGTATTTTGCCCTTTGTAAAGAAGTTAATGAGCAAGGCTGCAGATAACAGAACACCTACATTTCTCCACCAAGAAGAAGAGGATCCCCTTTATGAAGGAAGAGGATAAACCTTTTACTCCTTTACAGTCACTCCCCGTCCATAATTTCACAGTCCTATAGTGATTTAGGGAAAGGATAGGGAACCCAGTGGTGCGACCTGGGTACAGCTGCAGCGAACATCCTCACCACTAGAGGCTCTGGAGAAAACCTGCTGGACCTTAGACTCCGTGCCCTGGGGAATTTTGGGTCCTTTAGTTTGAGGGACAGATAGAAAATAGCCATTTTAGGGGGGTCTGTGAAGGAATGCAATGAGCATAATGATAAATTAGAAAATGTCTATTCTCTATGCATCTTTAATATAAAGTCTATATTGCTTTTTCATGTATACTACTGCTATGATCCTTCCTCACTCAAATCAGCTCCTGATAGCACCCCCTTCCCAAACATGGCGCATACCCTCTACTACCACACAGCCCTTAGGAATGCGGAGGTGAAGACACGTCAGAGGGCCGGCTAAGATCAACACCCAATCTTGTACCTTGACCAATTAGATGCGCTTTCTTGTTCACATTAACATAATAGTGACGTATCATATTGTAATAGAGCTTTGTCTTGTCTATAATAAACACAGATAATGGTGTGCTTCTACTGAGACAGATGTGTCAGTGACTCATTCCTAGCCATGCATGGTGATCTGAAATATGTGATTTGGAACAGCAGTAGAAAACCATGTTGACCCCTTTGAGGTCAAGAGATCCTTCATAAAGGTTCTTCACACCTTGGATGTGGACCATGCTATTAGGTGTTACCTAAAGTCGACTGCTTAAATTTGTCAATCGGATTCCCCTTTGTGCTACCTGAAGTCCCAAGGAAGGGTTACAAAGCTTCCAAATCTACCATCTCTCAATGGATCCGTCAGCTTATTTCTTAATCCTATGGTCTTAAATTTCCACCAGTTTTGGTAACAAGTCATTCTACCAGGAGTGTCAATGCATCCTGGGTTTTTTGTCATCAGGCTTTGGCAGTTGAAGTTTGTAAAGCTGAACCTGGTCTTTAGTTCATACTTTTACAAAGTATTACCAAGTGGATGTTCAAGCCGATGAGGACTTTTTACAGGATGCTGCGTTAGTCTCTAACCCGATCTAGTTTATTTGTTTATGGCCTGTTGGCTTGTTGTTGTGTTGCTTCCCCTCATATTCAGTGCTTTGGGATATCCCTATCATAATGAAGACACCCTATGGCATTTTCGGTTTACCTCTAAAATCCTTTTGATGGACTACATCACAAGACACAGAGAAAGAGAAGCCTTGCCTACTTGGGAAGTGTTATGCCTAGGAGCAGATTCCCTGTCTTTTCTGCCAGTGTCCAGTCATCTGAAGATGGCAGCATAATCTATCATAATGGAGAGAAGGATACCCTGTGTCCTGTGATGTACTTTAAGAAAATACTTTTACTGGTAAACTAAAAATGCCATTATTCCTTCATCAATATACTGAAAACACAAAAAAGTCTGAAGCTATATTTTAAATATATTAATGTTTTACAACCTCAGCATTTTTAGAAATCAGTAATGTTGATCCAGGGAATCATGAACATTCATTTATACACTATTTAAAAGAAAACAGATATTGGGGAAAAAACACCATAGTTGGTAAATCATGGCAAAAAAAAAGACCTGCAAACCATCTCAATAGAATGCATAGTGGAAAGACCTCGCTGCTCCAGGTGAGACAGATAACCTGATGGGATCTACAAAAGCCTGCCCCGTAAGCAATATCAGGATAAAAAGTAATGGATGCACATCATGAAGTTCCAATTGCCGTTTATTATAGAACCATCTATGTTACATCATGGGACACCAACAGAAAGTTTTGCTAGATGCGTTTCACACAGTGATATTGTGCTTAATTGTTAGGAATCAATGGAATGCATACCTTCAATGAAAGACTAAAGTGTAATATTTTTCAGGGAATACACGAGAGTTAAATTCTGTTTATCTCACCCAAGAAGGCTGAGGGAGACACAGTTCCATTGCTTCGTGATACCAGGACACTGATTCCGGTTTCTACAAAGGGAACTGAAAAATCCACAATCTCTGAACGCTCCTCATTTATAGTGAGTGATCCGATAGCTATATGAGCACGCTGGTAATATACCTGCAGAATTGTGTAAAGAGAAATAAGGAAAAGAAAATGTAAAAAGGCAAAAGGAGTATACAATCTTGAGACATCAGAAAAGTTGGGTAACATATGAAGTATTTCATATAAACCAAAAGCAACAAAAACATATAATACCCACTCCCTAAGAAAACAAAACTTGAAAAGTGGGAGGGGAGTGGAGGAGAACTTGCCTTTGAAGTTTCACTTTGGCCTGGTTCACACCTATGCATTTTTTGGTGCATTTTCAGTTTTGCAGAAACACACTACAATCCATTTAACATGGTTTCCTATGGGTCACTTTCACATCTATGCATTTTATGGAAATGGCCAGGGACTTTTTTCTGGTTTTTGATTCCATAGACATCAATGGATCAAAAATGTATATTGAAAAATGCAAAATGCACCTGGAATATGCATGAACTGCAACCTGCATAGGTGTAAACCAGGTCTAAATCTCCTCTTCTCCCACATTTGGCATTTTTGTTTTGTTTTAGGGAGTGGGTACCTCGTTTTGACAGATACCCACTCCCACTTCTCAAATCGCTTAGGAGATAGAAGTGGAGGTTCAACCCCGTGACTGACACAAATGCGGGGAGCCAGCTGTGAAGCCACAAGGGGTCAGAACCAGCTTTCCACAGTACAAATGGCAGCACTGGGGACCGAAGACTGGTGATGAACTGGCCCAGGTGAGGACAACACTGGATCCCTTGGCAGGTAAGTGTCTTTTTATTAACTTTTTATTAAAGTGGTTGATAACCCACTTCTGCTAAATTGTCTTATCCCCTCTGTACCACAACTGTCCCTGTCCCTGTGTAATGTAAAAAATCTGGCGATCTGTACCTACGGTATATAAGCTTGGTTCCCGATACTTGTCAGCTATATTTTCTCTTTGGCTCACAGTTCCAGTGGGTGGGGCCAAGCACTCCCGCTGACGTCAGCTGGAGAGGAGGGAGAGAGGAGAGAGAGAGCCGACAGTGAGCTGAACGCCGGGAGCCACGATTATATAGGTACAGATTGGCAGATTTTTTACATTAGACAGGCACAGGGACACTTGTTATTATGGTACAAAAGAGACAAGACAATTTAGTAGAAGTTATGAGAGCAGCAGGAGCGGGGGGGGGGGGGGGGGGGTTGGCGCTGGTACAAGCAGACAGGCAAGGGGAGGGGGCGGAGGACAGAAGAGACATAGACACAGGAAAGCAGGCCTGTGGATGACAGAATCACATAAAGGGACTACGGTGTCAGGGCTCAGCAGCCCTGATTATCGTGGTCAGTTTGCAGAGGGGAGGGTATAGCCAGACATGATCAGCCAGGTATTTCAGGTGTTACAGGGGGCCAAATTACGCAGCACAAGCACTGTGCTGTTTAATATGCTTTAAGGGAACGGGATATGTTTTTTTTGGGGGGGGGGGATAACAAATGCTTTTACTTAATTTATTTTTACGTACTGAAAATCTCTTTAATCTGAAATCATTTAACTAGATAGTAATCTTGTTTAATATGGCAGTTGCTTATGCAAGGGTAGGCACAAGGAAAAAAATACCTTTGCAGTAAACCCTCCCCTCACATTGCAAGGGTTAAATGATAATAAATTCTAGTGGTAGAGTAATAAACTGTAAATCTTACCTTACTCTTTGCACTGACAGGCTCACTCCATCAGTGTGACTGGTTCCCCAAATGTGCCTCTCTAAGGCACTTTAGTCTGTGGTTTATCATCTTACATATAATGCAGATCTAGCAGTCCTGCATTGTATGTAGAGTTGCCACCTCATCCCTTTAAAACGGATTACATATGAATTACACAGGTTCTGTGGCTAATTAAGGTGGTAATTAAACTCACTTGGTGCCTTATCCGCATTAAATTAGCCTCAGAAGAACCTCTGTAATTCATATGTTTTAGGGTTTAAAGGGATGAGGTGGCAACCCTAATTGTATGTGATGACCGTGAGGGACCAGCAATAGTAGAGTGCTAGAGCCTTCCAGAGTGTGGAATATAGTAAGTAACAGAGCTTCTTTCTCTACCTCCTAGAGCAGGGGTGTTGAATTCAAATTCACAAAGGTCCGATCAAGAAAATGTTCTTCCAGCAGAAGTCCGCATCGCATGTTTGTGCGATGACTCAGGTCCTTCACATCACAGCCCCCCTCCTTTATTTGTATAATCCTGTTCTTATGCCGCGTACACACCATCACTTTATGTGATGAAAAAAAACGTAATTTTCTGTAAAATAAAAAACAACGTTTTTGAAACTTAAATTTTCAAAAACGACGTTGCCTACACACCATTGTTTTTTCACAATGCTCTAGCAAAGCAAGATTAAGTTCACCACTTTTTTCCATTGAAGCTCGCTTCATAACTAGCTTCTGGGCATGCGAGAGTTTAAAAACGTTGTTTTAAACGTCGTTTTTTGCTACACACGGTCAATTTCTGTGAAACAAAAAACGATGTTTTGAAAAACGACACATAAAATTGAAGCATGCTTCAATTTTTTTTTCGTTTTTCACAAGACATAAATCAACGTTTTCCCCCACACACAGTCATTTAAATTGACGTTTTTAAAAATGACGTTTTTTTTCATCACATAAAGTGATGGTGTGTACGCGGCATTGCATCCGCAGTCCCCTTTTTGTATCACAGTTCCACCTTCACATCACAGTTTCTCCTTCACGACCCCCCTGTTCTGAACCCCCTTTACAGTGGTGTCGTCTGCCCCCTTCCTTTCACCCCCCCCCCTAGTGATGTCCTCTATCCCCCCTTCACATCACAGCCCCCTGCAGCTCTGGCCCCCCTTTACATCCCAGCACCCTGAAGCTCTAGCTCCGCCTTATCACAGCTCCCTGTAGCTCTGGTCTCCCTTCACATCACAGCCCTCTGCAGCCCTGGCCTCCCTTCTCATCACAGCACCCTGCAGCTCTGACCCCCCTTATTATCACAGCCCCACAGACACAGCAACACTAGATGGAGGGCAGGACCGGGAGCTGGCAAAGTTATTTTTTCATATTTAATAAGCTGGTAATTGGTTGCTACGACCACCCAGCATTATATCAACCAATCACCTGCTGGTAAATCTGGAAACTTTAATTGTGCAGCTCCCGCCCTCCAACTAGTGCCCCTGCGTCTCCAGCTCTGTGTGCAGAAATCTTCCTACTGTTCACCGCCCTGCTGTAATCGTGGCAGCAGCAGAGGCAGGGAGGCAGAATCGGCTCATAAATGGTGGGACTGTGGCGATCAGGACAGGACTGTGACTTGGTCCAGATCCTGACCGCGGTCCACCATTTAGTGATGCCTGCCCTAGAATTAACAAGCATGTAACCTTTGCAATGTGGGAAAGTGGGGGCACATTTCAAGGGTTTTTTTCTATCATGAAATCTTTTTTTTTTTCTTTAAATATGTGTGATTGATGTTAGACTAACAAAGGAAAATATGGCGAATCCCCCAAAGTGGGGCTTTTGAGGCAACAGTAGTTAAAGTAGTCAAAGTTAGTACAAAAATATTATTATTTAATAATCAACAAAAAGTATACATATATGACATAATGGTTTAAAAACAACACATAAGGGAGTGTAAGTTGAAAAAAGGAGAGAGTCCACAATACAAATACAGGGCCCTACACGTTTCGATTTCCCTTCTTCAGGGGCCAAGGTATGTATGGAGTCAAAGTGTATTTAACAACTTTTCTAGAAAAAATAAACAAAATAACATATATGTTGAAAATGGTAACATACAATGGAGAAAAATAGCAATATACATATCAAAGGGCACAAATAAAAAAGCATCATACCACCCAGGACGTTTATGCAACCTTGCACACCCCTTGATGGGACATCGCAGGCAGGACGCAGAAAAAACCTCAGGTGGTGAAGAAAGGAGTGGAGACTGGCATCCTGTATTGAACCGCAATGAAGCAAGACCTTTGGCCGAAAGTGTCACAGCGTAAAAAATTATTATTTTATTTTACCTGTCCCTAAGATAAAAAGACAGGATAATATGGTAGGTACTAGACAATAAATACAAAAACATGGCTCATGGAAAACTGAACCAAAAAACTATATATAAGGAACACAGCATACCTGTGATGGAGGGTGAGTATTATATAATGGCCAGAGAGGTCAGTAGAGAGCTCAATAGCTGGAGGTATAAGATAAAAATAAAAATAATTAGGGACATGGTAAGCTGTAGGGAAGCATGGTAAAGGAATGGGGGAAGGGGACTGAAGAGCTTGCTGGGAATAGTCCAGGGAGGGGAGTACTTACAATGGAAGGTTCCCAGTCAATATGAAGTAAGCTGCTGACACCACTGCCGTCCGCAATGTCTGACATTGTGGGGCGGCAGGCAGCTTTAAATAGGAGAGCACCAGGGAGGGCCGTGTGTAGTGGGAGGCATCAGTCACTGACCTGGTGAGTTACAATAGCTCTATGTGAGAAAGGGGCGGTAACGTAATGACGCAATTGTGTCCTGTGTGTGAAGAGAGAGGGCGGATATTACACCTTATCCTCTCAATTGAGCCCACACTTGCGGCGTCGCGGCTTAACGCAACGTAATGACGCAATTGCGTCATGTGTGTGGTAAGCAGGGCGGAGAGAGAGGGCGGATATTACACCCTATCCTCTCACTGGCGCCCACACTTACGGCGTCGCGACGTGAACTACGTCAGTGCGCCGAAAAGGACAAGGAAGTCGTGTCATGTGACTGAGAGAATCACATGACCATAAGGCTAGAGATAAACTGAGTAGCAAGGATGGGGCAAGGCAGTGTGACGCAGAAAGCGTCACAGATGCAGGCACAGGGGGAAGTGTCAGTATGGAAGGTGAATTTATTAAGGGAAGCAAACAATAAGGGGAAATGCCATGATAAGGGCATACCAGGTACACAGGATATTATGAGTGTCGATTATATATAGAGATATGGGTATCATTAAAACTAGACAGTTAACCGATTCTTAAAGGGACAAAGACGTTTAGACATAACAAAGCATAATTATGAAGAATATATGGACACAGGGGCCGCAAAAGGTCCAGGGACAAAAAGGAAAACCAGGGGCATCAGAGATATCCCCTGTGTGATCCATGTCCCTGTTTTAGGCGCATATATAGACCCATGGTCAATGACACCCGGGGGTGCATGGGGACCAGGTCTGGAGAAGCCGTCTCCCAAAGGGAGGGGGGGATGGCTTACGTGCGCCTAGCTAAAAAACGACAACAGAGGAATGCCTAGAAACCTTTCTGAGCCTGGAAGAGAGGTCCCAGGGGGTATGCAAAGGATACAGGGACATGGTGATAGATACAAGGTTCACTTTGTATATAGTACCAATGATTAGAAGAATATCAAAGGAAAAGAGTGGCAAACAGAAACATAATAATAGCAAACAATTGAGAAGATATTTTGCAGATAAATCCCCATAGTACACATTAGTCTTTTTCACATCCCCCGGAGGAAAAACCCTCCAAAAAGGGCCTGAAGCTGATCTGCTCATTGAGGCCGGGTGGAAGATTGGCCTCTAACTCTGCAATCCAGCGGGTTTCATGCTGTAGCAGGATCTTATTCCAATCCCCACCTCTGGGGCTTGGATGAATCCTGTCAAGGATTAGAAATTTAACCCCAGGGAAGTGTCCATCGTGTTGGAGCAGAATGTGATGCCCTAGTGGTAAGTCTGGGTTAGCAGTACGCATGGCGTGCAAATGCCGAGAAGCTTGCTTGAAAAATGGTAATTTGGTTTTACCCACGTAGAACCTGTTGCATTGGCACGTAAGTAAATATACTACACCAAGGGTCTTACAATTGGTGAAGTGTCTAGGTCTGTAGGGCCGACCGTTGGGTAGAACAATTTGTCACTCTGTGTTGATGTAACGACAGATAGAGCATCCCCCACACGTATAGGTACCCTTCCTTTTACAAGGATCCTTCCTGAAACTGTCCTTAAACTCACTAGCCACAAGGTGGTCTTTAAGTGAACAAGCCCGTCGATAGGTTATCGCGGGCTCTTTGGGTACAAAGGGGCCAAGTTGGGGGTCGAAGGAGAGTAAATGCCAGAATCGTTTTAAAATCCCTCTCGTTTGTTGAATGTTGAGTATGATACTTCGTGATTAATCTGGTAACATCACTGCCATCAGGGGACTTCTTCCCTGACTGGACCAATAGGTGTGACCTAAGATGTCCATTGGCTCGTTGGAACGATTTTTTGAGGCTTTTCTTCGAGTAACCCCTTTGTAGTAGCCTGTCTCTTAATCCTGCTGCCTCCAGTAAAAAATATTCCTGGGTGGAGCAATTACGCCTGAGGCGCAGATATTGGCTATATGGTATTGATCCTATCAAGGATGTAGGGTGTGCACTGGTGGCGTGTAGTATCGTGTTACCTGCTGTGGGTTTTCTGAAGAGCCTTGTTGATAGACACCCATCGGGATTCTTAAACATGGTAACATCAAGAAAAGCAATTTGAGAGTTACTCGAGGTCACTGTAAACTTCAGATTCAGATCATTACAGTTCATGATAGACATAAATGACTCGAGCTCATCGATGGATCCCTCCCAGATCATCAGGACATCATCTATGTATCGAAACCATCCAGATACAAGATGAATAAAAGGTTCTACCGGGGTACTGGTCAAGAATAGTTTCTCCCACTCCCCCAGGTACAGGTTGGCATACGATGGGGCACACGAGGTCCCCATCGCAACCCCCTGCACCTGGAGGAAGTGGGAGCCATCAAAGGAAAAGACACCGTGATAGAGTATAAATTCCAGGGCCATAATGAGGAATTCCCCAAGCTTCCGGTCAACCCGAAAGATGGGAAAAAGAACATTCCTTACAGCAGCCAATCCTAAAAGGTGTGGAATAGAACTGTAGAGAGCCTCTACATCAATGGCTACCAGTAGTGCTCCTGGAGATACGTTGAGGTGCTCAATTTTGTTTAAAAGATGGATGGTGTCCTTAATATAAGATGAAAGGTGCATTACAAAGGGTTTCAGATGGGAGTCGACAAAGATACTAAGATTCTCCGTCAGGGCGCCACTGCCTGATACAATGGGTATCAGGCAATGGGTATCAGGCAAGATCCTTGTGGACTTTAGGTAGGCAATAAAAGGTTGGAATTTTAGGGTATTTGGTACGAATGAACTCCCATATATCATGGTTCACTGCGCCCTGGGAGAATGCTCCATCTACTAGAGCATAGAACTCGGTTTCGAATTTTATGATGGTAGACTTTGGAATGGGAACATACCAGTCCCTGTTGGAAAGGATTTTTAAACACATAGCCTTATATTGATCGTTTGTTTGAATCACGATGTTGCCCCCCTTATCGGAGGGCTTGATGGTAAGTGAATGGCAATCTTTAAGTTTGTCTAGTGCAGGGATAAGCAATTAGCGGACCTCCAGATGTTGCCAAACTACAAGTCCCATGAGGCATAGCGAGACTCTGACAGCATCAAGCATGACACCCAGAGGCAGAGGCATGATGGGACTTGTAGTTTGGCAACAGCTGGAGGTCCGCTAATTGCTTATCCCTGGTCTAGTGCCTCGTTTAATTGGTGAGTAAGTTGTCTAGTGTTACGTGGTTTACCTAATTTCTTGATCTCCGCTGTGGTAAGTGCTACAAAGGCAGCTAGGTTTGAATTCGTTTGTAATGGAGGAAACCTGTCAGATTTGTTTTTCAATGTGTTTGATGATCGTTCAGACACTGTAGTTGGAATAGATTCGGACATAAGGACTTCTATGTCCGATATGTCATTAGAGTCTGAGAGGTCTACCTCATCACAGAGTGATAAAAGTAAATCCATATCTTCCTTGTGCTGTTGAGCACTAATATGGGAGAATTCTATTTTGGGTTTGGAGTATAGACTCTTGAGTAGCAACTTCCTAGCGAACAAGTGAATGTCCTTTATGATTTCAAAAGTATCTAGGGGTGCTACCGGACAAAACGTAAGGCCCTTAGTTAATAGGGTCTTTTCATCAATGGAGAGTTCATAATTAGAAAGATTTATTATATCAAGACCAGCATTGGAAGTAGATTCATCATCGATTTTTTTGAAAGGGTATAAGTGTCCTGCCGTGTATGGGGGACTTGAGGAAAAAAAAACATGTCGGTGATCTCTTTGATTGTAGGTCTTAGCCCTTCATGGGTAAGTTGGGTACTAGGTTGTTGGGAGGTCGAAAACACAGAGAACAGACCAGTTGTCTGGGCTGGGGAATTACTCTGTTGATTGGATCTGTCAGAGTCAGCGAGGATATTGGTAGATCCTGGCTGTTGGACTATGCGTTTCTTGATGGTATTGTCATCCTTGTCCGACAGTGCTCGCTTAGGCTTTGCATTTCTGTTTCTAGAGGAGTTTTGTGTAGGGGCATTGTTGGGGACATTCGATGTCTAAACGTCTTTGTCCCTTTAAGAATCGGTTAACTGTCTAGTTTTAATGATACCCATATCTCTATATATAATCGACACTCATAATATCCTGTGTACCTGGTATGCCCTTATCATGGCATTTCCCCTTATTGTTTGCTTCCCTTAATAAATTCACCTTCCATACTGACACTTCCCCCTGTGCCTGCATATCTGTAATATCCGCCCTCTCTCTCCGCCCTGCTTACCACACACATGACGCAATTGCGTCATTACGTTGCGTTAAGCCGCGACGCCGCAAGTGTTGGCTCAATTGAGAGGATAGGGTGTAATATCCGCCCCCTCTCTCCACACACAGGACGCAATTGCGTCATTACGTTACCGCCCCTTTCTCACATAGACCTATTGTAACTCACCAGGTCAGTGACTGATGCCTCCCACTACACACGGCCCTCCCTGGTGCTCTCCTATTTAAAGCTGCCTGCCGCCCCACAATGTCAGACATTGCGGACGGCAGTGGTGTCAGCAGCTTACTTCATATTGACTGGGAACCTTCCATTGTAAGTACTCCCCTCCCTGGACTATTCCCAGCAAGCTCTTCAGTCCCCTTCCCCCATTCCTTTACCATGCTTCCCTACAGCTTACCATGTCCCTAATTATTTTTATTTTTATCTTATACCTCCAGCTATTGAGCTCTCTACTGACCTCTCTGGCCATTATATAATACTCACCCTCCATCACAGGTATGCTGTGTTCCTTATATATAGTTTTTTGGTTCAGTTTTCCATGAGCCATGTTTTTGTATTTATTGTCTAGTACCTACCATATTATCCTGTCTTTTTATCTTAGGGACAGGTAAAATAAAATAATAATTTTTTACGCTGTGACACTTTCGGCCAAAGGTCTTGCTTCATTGCGATTCAATACAGGATGCCAGTCTCCACTCCTTTCTTCACCACCTGAGGTTTTTTCTGCGTCCTGCCTGTGATGTCCCATCAAGGGGTGTGCAAGGTTGCATAAACGTCCTGGGTGGTATGATGCTTTTTAATTTGTGCCCTTTGATATGTATATTGCTATTTTTCTCCATTGTATGTTACCATTTTCAACATATATGTTATTTTGTTTATTTTTTCTAGAAAAGTTGTTAAATACACTTTGACTCCATACATACCTTGGCCCCTGAAGAAGGGAAATCTGAAACGCGTAGGGCCCTGTATTCGTATTGTGGACTCTCTCCTTTTTTCAACTTACACTCCCTTATGTGTTGTTTTTAAACCATTATGTCATATATGTATACTTTTTGTTGATTATTAAATAATAATATTTTTGTACTAACTTTGACTACTTTAACTACTGTTGCCTCAAAAGCCCCACTTTGGGGGATTCTCCATATTTTCCTGTCTACCAGGGGTGTTGGCAACCACTTGAGACCATATTACCAAAGATGTTCCATTTATACTGATGTTAGACTAACAGTTTACCAACAGTTGTACCGTTAAGAAGCAAGATGGGACAGGAAAAACAAAGGAATCTTTTAACAAATCAGCCTAATCTTTTACTAGAAGCCCAGGAGTCTAGACTAAAGATGTCTTATTGTAAGAGGAACTGATTCACTGCAAAAGACAGTAATGCTTGGAAAAGTTAAGTGGAAATGAAGAAGAGGATCGCCAGTAAAAAAAATTACTGCATACAGTCACAGAAAGCAAGAATATGCCAAAGCGAATACTGAAGGCCCAAATATAAAAAACAGATTACTATGTCAAAATTCTATCTATGTGGGTGCCAAAGGCTGGCATTGGCTTGATGGCATTTAATTAAAAACAAGGTTCTTACCTCTCCAATCATGCCATTCCACACCCCCCGTACAAGCTTCCCATGCTTGCCATTGGTCACCAGATAAAGATCATATGAGAACTTAACAGTTCTAGCCAACTTCTTCAAGATGTCAATACAGAATCCTTTACAGCACAGCTTGGAATAGGGTTCTCCCGAACTGCTAAGGAATAACATAAAAAAAAAAACTTTGGGAGTAATGCACTAGTGAAAATAAAAAAATAGTAAAGCAATATAGTTACCAGATTTAGAATACTAAATTTGCATTTTAGTTAGCTTGACCCTACCCACAAAAAACTGAGCTTCCAGTATATCCCAATTTACCTCAAAGTCAGGTTGCTCTGCTTGCGACAAGGCACAGTGTTCCGCACACAGTCTCCTGTTACTGGGTCTGTGCTCTCAACAATAACAAACGGCCTCTCTTCTAAGGTGGCTACAGTTAGATGACGAGTATCAGTCACAGGCTGTTGGCCAGTACCATAACGTGGCCATACAGGGTACTTCATTCGAATTATACCATGATCCCACCTGCCAACCTAAAGAAGAGGAAAGTTTCCTTGGCTGAGGAAGTTTTTTCACAGCTGAAAAGAAGAAGATAGAGGATGTCTTACCTCCTCCCACACTCGTTGAGGAGTCAATGTAATAACTAACATGGAAGGATCTCGTAGAAATCCTTGAGTAGTGAAGGACAGGTCTCTCTCCTGCCAAACTATATTGAGCATATGCCTAAAAGATGGACACAGAAAACGAATAATGAGGACCTTAAAGAGCTTAGAAAATAATGTAATTAGACTATAAAGAAATAAAACATGCTGAATGCAACCATAATATAAAATCTAGTGTAGAGTTACACTGAATACAAGTTTAAACTCAGACAGGCCAGGGAATAACAAAAAAACGACTCTTTCCAAAATGAAAATAAAATGTTTTGGCTTTAGGTAAACCTTAAACTGAATGTCCTGCATTTTTTTTTTTAGCTTGTGGTAAAGTAGGAAAGGGCATATAAAGTGCCTTGCGAAAGTATTCAGCCCCCTTGAACTTTGCGACCTTTTGCCACATTTCAGGCTTCAAACATAAAGATATAAAACTGTAATTTTTTGCACGCCCAATTTTTCAGTTTTTGTTTGTTAAAAAAGTTTGAAATATCCAATAAATTTCGTTTCACTTCATGATTGTGTCCCACTTGTTGTTGATTCTTCAAAAAAAATTACAGTTTTATATCTTTATGTTTGAAGCCTGAAATGTGGCAAAAGGTTGCAAAGTTAAAGGGGGCTGAATACTTTCGCAAGGCACTGTAACCCTGTTGGGTTTTACTGCTATCCAGAACTCCATTAACAAGATTTTCCCTTATTTCCTCTTCCCTGGCACAACTTTCACTAGTCAGAAACTCAGAGAAGACCTACAACCAGGGCCGGCCCTACCATGGGACCAGATGGTACCAATATACCAGGCGGCACTTTTGGGGGAGCGGCAAATTGCCACCCGCCAATAGACCCAATACTGAGTCAGTCAGCTCAGCTGAACATCATTTAATGACGGATCGCGGGCCGCGAGCAGCGCCGCGGCTATTATTCACAGCAGAGCCGTGGCTAACATCCACAACAACAGAGCCTCTTGCGGCGCGGGCGGTGCCAGTGCGCCGAGGCTGATCGTGCTCCTCCCCTTCAGTACTGAACACAAAGATTGTAGGCGGAGCTTGACGTCCCGGCGGCGTGACGTCATCCAGAGGCTGTCCCGGGCGTCCTGTGAGTCTCGATGCTATGCGGTGCGGTGCTGTGAGAGCCAGGAGACGTACAGTAAAACTTAAAGTAAGTAAGCCATGAACGCTGGTCTGCTGCTGGGGAAGTCACTGTCATACAGATAAGATTTAATTGTGCAGAAGTGTGTGTACCAGTACAGTACTGGCTGAAGCCTGAAGTGGTTAACTTTTTTTGGGGGGGCTATATCAGTGCAGGGAGGCAGCTCATTAGTGTATCTCATCAGTGCCACCTATGAGTGCCATCCAATCAATGCCAGTGCCACCTATCAGTACCATCCAATCAATGCCAGTGCCACCTATCAGTACCATCCAATCAATGCCAGTGCCACCTATCAGTGCCATCCAATCACTGCCAGTGCCACCTATGAGTGCTGCTCATCGGTGTCACCTATCAGTGCCTCTGTCCCCCTCCTGTGTCATGTCCGCAGCCTCTGTCCCCCTCCTGTGTCATGTCCGCAGCCTCTGTCCCCCTCATGTGTCATGTCCGCAGCCTCTCTCCCCCTCATGTGTCATGTCCGCAGCCTCTGTCCCCCCTCATGTGTCATGTCCGCAGCCTCTGTCCCCCCTCATGTGTCATGTCCGCAGCCTCTGTCCCCCTCATGTGTCATATCCGCAGCCTCTGTCCCCCTCATGTGTCATGTCCGCAGCCTCTGTCCCCCTCATGTGTCATGTCCGCAGCCTCTGTCCCTCTCCTGTGTCATGTCCGCAGCCTCTGTCTCCCTCCTGTGTCATGCCTGCAGCCTCTGTCCCTCTCCTGTGTCATGTCCGCAGCCTCTGTCCCTCTCCTGTGTCATGTCCGCAGCCTCTGTCCCTCTCCTGTGTCATGTCCGTAGCCTCTGTCCCCCTCCTGTGTCATGTCCGCAGCCTCTGTCCCCCTCCTGTGTCATGTCCGCAGAGCGCAGCCTCTGTCCACCTCCTGTGTCATGTCCACAGACCGCAGCCTCTGTCCACCTCCTGTATCATGTCTGCAGTCTCTAAGGGGATCCTAGAAATGAGTCAAGTGTGGGAGCGCTGGGATGGATGTTACAGGAAGAAACAGACGTGTGGACTGGTCCTCTTTATACTCCTACATACAGGAATAGAGCTATAACAGGTCTTTTTTATACTTCTATACATGTAAACAACCATAACAGGTCCTCTTTATACGCCTATATACATGTATAGAGCAATATATACATGTATAGAGCTGCTCGGGGATTTCAATCTGTGGGCCAACTCCTCACAGGATCCCATCGCGGAGGCCTGCATCGACCACCTGGAAGGGTTAGGACTTCAGCAACTTATATGCGGACCCACGCATGCTTCAGGTCACACACTCGACCTAATTTTCAGACAAAATCTGAAAATAAACATTTTGGGTAATGAACCTTTGCCATGGACAGACCACCATGCAATTAGCTTCATAATTCCCAGAATTCCACTAGTTATGAAAGTACCCAAGCCGGTGACAATACACTGGGCTAGATTTCAGAAGAAGCTCCACTCGGAACTCTTCAGATCTACCCTGGGAAACCGAATTGGGGTTATTCCTCCTCAGCTAGCAGCCTCAGATACATTGGATGCCATAAATGCAGCTCTGCTACAGTCAGCCGACTTAGCAGCACCAAAGCGCAAAGTCCGCAGCCGGGCAAAAAAGTCCAGCTGGTTCAATAACCAGCTGTCGCTATTGAAGCAAGAGCACAGAAGGGCGGAAGCCGCCTGGAAAAGAAGTCCTTCAGAAGACCGCCTCAACTTCTACAAAGCAGTAACAACACGATATCACAAGGAAATTTTCAAAGCCAAAAAACTTCACTTTTCCATGGTGATTAACAGCGCAATGAATCGCCCACGCAAACTCTTCAGGATGGTCACCCAGACCATGAATCCGGGATGTCTTGAAGTCCCCACTTCAGACACCCAAGAGTTCTGCAATGAACTATCGGATTTCTTCATCAACAAAATTGAAAAAATTCGGGTAAGTATTCGGCAAAACAATACTCCACTCAGCCCCCTCTTCAATCAACTACAAAACACCGACAGAAAGCCTCTACAATCAACTAAGTTCACTCTGGAACCCATCTCCATCGATACCACCAAAAAATTCATTGGTGCGTTGCGGAACAGCACAGCACCCAATGACATCATTCCCACCAAGCTACTGAAGGAATGTGCCGACATCCTGGCGCCTCCAATCACACAGCTTATAAATCAGTCATTTAAGGAAGGCATAGTGCCTTCCCTGCTGAAAGAGGGCACAATCCTGCCGATCTTGAAAAAACCTAATTTGGATCCTATGGACCCAACTCACCGCCGTCCCATAACAGGTCTAAATGCTCTGTCCAAGATAATGGAGAAAGTGGTGGTAAATCAGCTGCAACAGCATCTGGATACCCACAACCTACTTGATCCATTTCAATCCGGGTTCCGTCCCGGACACGGGACTGAAACGGCCTTACTGAAAATATGGGACGATGTGCTCGAGGCCGCAGACGAAGGAGAATCGTGTCTCCTGGTTCTGCTGGACCTAAGCACAGCCTTCGACACAGTAGACCATAAATTGCTACTGAGACGACTAACAGAAGTCGCCGGAGTCACAGAAGATGCCTTACCATGGTTCTCCTCTTTTCTCGGAAACCGATCACAAACAGTGAAACTGGGATCTTTCACGTCAGAAAAATGCACGGTGCCATGTGGGGTCCCCCAAGGATCCCCCCTATCACCGGTGCTGTTTAATATCTATCTTCGTCCTCTCTTTGATATTATCAGTAGCCAAGAACTACTCTATCACTCTTATGCAGACGACACGCAGTTGTATTTTCGCATCTGCCACAAAAAGGATCATCATCTCAGATTAGAGAAATGTCTCTCTTCAATAGAAAACTGGATGACTAAGAGTTATCTCAAACTCAATAGCGCTAAAACAGAACTCTTTATGTTCGATGCCAGTCGGAAGAGACAACGGGCAACAAACTGGACACCATCGCCCATTCTGGGACAAATCATCGCCCCTAGCTCCAAAGTCAAAAGTCTAGGAGTCACGTTTGACACCTTCATGACAATGGACGCACAAATAGGGTCAGTAGTCAGCGGGGCGCACCATTTGATGCGCCTACTACGCAGACTTATTCCATTTATCCCCAAAGAAGACGTAGCAGTCGTGGTGGGAACAATCGTGAATTCCAGACTGGACTATGCAAATGCCCTTTACCTCGAGCTCCCCAAGTACCAAATCGCTCGTCTTCAAGTCGTACAGAATACGGCCGCTAGACTGGTGACTGGGAAAAAATCTTGGGAATCAATCTCACCTTCACTGAGATCCCTTCACTGGTTGCCAGTGAAAGACAGAATTGCATTCAAAGCACTCTGCCTGACACATAAGTGCATCCATGGGAAGGCTCCTAGATATCTATGTGACAAGATCAAACCGCACAATTGCAACCGCATTCTGCGATCCACCGACCAAAATCTGGTCAAGGTTCCTAAAACCAAATACAAGTCCAAAGGAGAAAGAAGGTTTGCTTTCCAGGGCCCCAGGCTTTGGAATGCTTTACCAACCAGCATTCGGTTGGAGCAAAACCACCTGTCTTTCAGAAAGCAGATCAAAACCCTGCTTTTCTGAAGGCATGAGACACAAACAACCAGCGCCCAGAGGCGATTCAGTTCGCATGTGCCGCGCTATATAAATTTTTCATTCATTCATTCATTCATTCATTCATTCATTCATTCAATGACAGGTCCACTTTAGTTATCATGATATAAAATAATGGATGTGGGGGCATTTTGGTGGGGGCAGCATTTCATTTTTGGTACCAGGCAGCACAATGTCTTGGGCCGGCACTACCTACAACAGGAACACAGACAATAAAAATAACAGAGGTTCCAACCTTTCCCTGCTGTGCTAAAAATATATATATTGTTGTCTCTTTTGCTGTTGGAGATCAACCCTGAATTGACTTCCCATCTTGTGAAACCATTGTTAGCGGACCAGGAAGTGAGGGAAAATCTCCCGTTTTGGGCTCCCAGTTAACAGTAAAACTCAATAGATGTTTCTAACCCTTTTACACTATTAAAAACTAAAGAAAAAAGTTTTTTTTGTACATACACTTTGCCAACTTTGCCACTACAGTATATTAACACAAACATTTCTAACAAGATGTACCAGAGTAAAGTATGAATAATTTAGCATAAAATATATAATTGTATGTATGCTAATCATTAGAGCTGCCGGAGTATAAACATGGTGAATAGACAGGAGCCAAAAGAACTTTCATGGGCAATTTGTTAGGACCCTGCCATGACAATTTCCCCTACAAAGTTATTAGTCAGGTTTAGCATAGAAGTGGTTACAAGGAACAAGACTTCAAGTTTAACTAAGGCTGGGATCACACTGCTGAGCAGAGCCGCTCACAGCAGAGGTCTGGTGCATCCCTGTTCTCCGTTTCAGGGACGAATCAGGCTTGAATTTTTTGGCTGGATTCAAACCTGAAATAGACCAGAAGACGCACAGGACCTCTGCGGAATTCGCACTGCAGCCGCCCCGGAGCTGTGTGAACCGGCACCATTGAGAGTCGGTCACAGGCTCCTGACATGCGAATTGGATGCAGGGAAGCACGCATCCAATTTGCACCAGTGTGAATCCAGCCTAAAGGCATTTTTTTTTAAGCTTTGGATAGAGGGGAGATGGATTAGAATAACTGTTGTTTTTTTTGTATTGCTGTCTGTGCCCCTGTTAGGGAGATTCCTCCTCTCTATGTGTCCTGTTTACCATTATCTTAGAAAGCAAAGTAAAAGAAAATCCCAAATTATGGCTTCTCCCCAGAAAAGTAATAGAGGGTAAATATTCTGAAGGGGACACTAGTTCTGGTGACCTTGGGGTCCCCAAAAGATCCTCTACATTTGCAGAGATTTCCTCTCACTTCCTGTTTGGCTATGGGAAAGGAAGTGAAGGTTACTCTTCCCAATAGGACCAAAATGGCAAAAATAAGCCTTACATTGGTTATAATCCTCCCTTACTCTATCCAAAATAAAATAAAATAAAATAAACTTTTGCCTATAGTTCTACTTTCAGTTGATAATGCCTAGTAGGGCTAAGTAGTGCTGCTTTATTACATCTAAGCAGATTTAGATAATTATTTTTAAAAGTTAGGATGGCCATACTCATCAGACAAGGGCTGGACATGAAGTCATGATACCACCACTAGAAGATTTCTATGACCTGTCTTTTCCAATTACACATGCACATTCAGGTTACCCCAAAGCGTATGTTTATGTGAACATAACAGAGAAAATAGAGGAGAAGGAAGCAAACCTGACAAGTTACTATCGGGAATGTCTGCTGCAGATGGTCTTAGATATGGATATGGACATTAGATATAGACATTCAACTTATGTTTATTATGACCAACGTTTATGTGATTGGTCAAAAAATGCATTTTTTTTTTTTTAACTGCATTAAGTTAATAAGTGGCAAAATTAAATAATGCCTATGTTATGTTTACTACCTTTTTACAGATTCAGTTTAGTTTATTATTCTACTGTATTTACAGCAAAGGGTCTACAACTGAGTATTATAAGTTTCTTGACTTACACAGAAGCCATCCCCGCCAGGAGAAGACAGTGATTATCTCTAGCAGCTACAGTAGTCGCAAGTGAATTCAGTCAGCTGGTTGTACCCAAGTTGATCAATCGATCAATTTGGGTATATTCAGCCATGCCCAAACACGGTTCAAATCTCAGCCAGTTCAGCAGGATTCAAAACCGTCTATGGCTGGCTTGATATTCTAAATGATGTTAAAGTACACTGATGGTTGTACTATAAAAAGATAACATACTAAAATATGATGCCATATTTAATGTGCTGAATGCAATTTCCTGACACGTACCTATACAAGGTGTCATTTCCTTGGATTTGCATTGGGGCAAAGCAGGTTCCTCCAGGAGTGGGCAATTCACCATGTTTCTGAATATAGTTCTTAGCTGCTGCGGAAATTACTGCTATGCCATCCTGTACCTTTTGCTGTAAGCTCCGCCTCCAGCCATCAGTCATAACGCTAACTAATCCAACAGGGAAGAAATTAGCAGGCTGCTCTGGAGAACCAATTGTGAAGCTTGGTACAATCCATATATGGGCAGGTCCAAGGAGCCCAGCTTCACCAGCCACAAAAAATAACTCCTCAGCTTCCTCTCTAGAGCAGAACAGTAGAAACACTGGAGCAGATACTTGTTTAAGAACATGTTGGATTCCACGTGGACCAGTGCCTGGTTCTAATATTAGCTCATCCTGGGGGCCCCAACCTGGCTGAATAGCCTCACACAGAGTTCTCACTGTTTTCAGGAAAATTTGGTGTCCGGGGTAATGACTGGTTACCACAGAGAATGGACCCAGGTCATATTCTTCAAGCACCTTGAAAATGACCGTAAGCTGCTGCTCCACCGAGGCTGCCATCTGCAGGAAGGAAGAGCTGGGCTCCTGAAAAAGTAATGAAGAGGTGTTTTTGCATCTTAATAGTAAATAGCAAAATAAGTCATAAATATGAATATTGTAAACTATTCTGTATCATTACTTTAAACTCCAAAATTCCTTTACTTTAATGTAGTTTTGAGCAACATAGGGAAGAAATAAAACCTGTTTCCCTAACTGGAAGATTTCACCTAATTTCCTGTTGGGATAGGAAACAATGGGAAATCCCTTTCTTAGGTGTCCTTTAACCACTTGCCCATTGGGCACTTAAACCCCCTCTCACACTTTGAATGACAATTACTCATGCAACATTGTACCCATATGATTTTCTTTCTTTTTTTTCCACACAGAGATTTCTTTTGGTGGTATCACCACAGTATTTTCTTATTTTTTTTTTGTGCTATAAATGAAAGGAGACCAAAAATGTTGTAAAAAAAATGAATTTTTCTTTTTGATTCGGTTATAACATTTTGAAAATTAAAAAATGTTCTTGATACATTTTGGCCAAAATTTATACTGATACATATCTTTGGTAAAAATAACCAAAATAAGTGTATATTATTTGGTCTTTGTGAAAGTTATAGAGTCTACAAACTATGGTGAAAATGTATCACACCTGATGCACTGACGGTCTAATTTCTTGAGACACTAACAAGCCAGGACAGTACAAATACCCCCCAAATTACCCTTTTTTGGAAAGTAGACATTCCAAGGTATTTAGTATGAGGCATGGTGAGTGTGAAATTGCAATTTTTTTCCCACCATTCTTTGCAAAATGAAGATTTTTTTTCCACAAAATTGTCATAATAACAAGTTATTTCTCTCACATTCTACTACTCCATTCTACTGTGTGAGCATGTACATACCAAAAAATACACCCCAAAATACATTCTGCTACTCCTCCTGATTATGGCGATACCACATGTGTGAGACTTTTCCACAGCCTGGATACAACATGCAGGAAGCACCAGCAGGTGTTCTAGGAGAATAAATTACACATCTAATTTGACTACCTATTACACTTTTGTGAGACACGGATGGGCACTGTAGTGGCACTGATGAGCACTGTAGTGGCATGGATGAGTACTGATGTGGCATGAATGTGGCACGGAGGAGCACTGATGTGGCATAAATGAGTACTGATGTGGCATGAATACGTCACAGATGAATACTGATGTATGGGCATGACTGGGCATGGATGAGCATGGCTGTACATGGATGAGCACGGATGGGCATGAATGATCATGGCTGGAGCATGTATGATAATGGCTGGAGCATGAATGATCATGGCTGGAGCATTGATGGGCAGTGATCAGCGACGTGGGCAGTTCAGATCCAGTCAACATCGCTGCTGCATCTGGCTACTTCCTCTCCTCGCACACTGTACCAATCGGTGCGAGGAGAGGGGAGGAGCTGAACCTAACTGCTCTGTCTACTACTAGCTAGACTAGCTGAAGTGGCCGAAGTCGCGGAAGATGATTTACCCTGGTTCTCCTCCTTCTTGGAAAACCAATCACAAACAGTGAAACTGGGACCTTTCACTTCTGAAAAATGTACGGAATCATGTGGAGTCCCTCAGGGATCTCCCTTGTCGCCCGTATTGTTCAATATCTATCTCCGCCCCCTCTTTGAAATCATCAGTAACCAGAAGTTACTCTACCACTCCTATGCAGATGACACACAACTGTATTTCCATATCTGCAACAAAAAGGATCATTCTTTTGGACTAGAGAAATCCCTCTCTCTAATAGATAACTGGATGACATCCAGTTATCTTAAACTCAATGGTTCAAAAACAGAACTTCTTCTGTTTCACGCAAATCGGAAAAGTCACCCCGCTTCAACGTGGACCCCCCCGCCCATTCTGGGCAAAACCATCACCCCTAGCACCAAAGTCATAAGTCTCAGAGTCATTTTTGATATCTACTGTACATGACAATGGATGCACAAATAGGGTCTGTAGTCAGCGGATCCCATCATCTGCTGCGCCTACTATGCCGTCTCACCCCCTTTATCCCGAAAGAGGACATTGCAGTCGTGGTGGGAACAATCATCAATTCCAGACTACGCAAATGCCCTCTATCTAGGACTCCTCAAATACCAAATCATTCGTCTGCAATTCGTTCAAAATACGGCCGCTCGATTAGTGACTGGCAAAAAACCATGAGAGTCAATCTCACCTTCGCTGAGATCCCTTCATTGGTTGCCAGTAAAAGACAGAATCACTTTCAAGGCACTCTGCCTAACGGATAAGTGTATTCAAGAAAACACCCCCCAATATCTATGCGAAAAAATAAAAGCCCATAACCCCAATCGTATTCTGCGATCCACAAATCAAAACCTACTCCAAATACCCAAAACCAGATACAAGTCCAGAGGAGATCGAAGATTTGCAGTCCAGGGACCTCGGCTATGGAATGAGCTACCAACCACCATCCGACTGGAGTCGGACCACTTGGCCTTCAGGAGAAAGATTAAAACCCATCTCTTCTGAGGTCAAGGGGTTTCCTTACCCATGAAATGGAAACAGCGCCCAGAGGCGATTCAGTTCGCATGTGTTGCGCTTTACAAGTTTCTCACTTAATCACTCACTCACTGTCATTGGAAGGGGCGATCACATGGTAATGGGCCACTGTTATTGGCCCTTAGGACCCGACGGTCATTGGCCCAGAGGACCCCACGGGAGCGCAATTCTGGGAGGACATCATAGTACGCTCTCCCAGAGTTTTCAGACTGCACTATTGCGGTCATTCGGCTATGGCCCGATCGGCAACCGGTGGTTAAACATATTTAGGTGTTTCAGAAGGACTGGGGCTTTTTATATACTGTACTGTGGTAGTATAATACAAATTGCTGTTATGTCTAATATCACATCAGTGGTATAGTAGCACAAAAAACATTAGAATCTTTTAAATTGTAAAACATGCAGTTATGCCAAAGGCAACTCAATCACCCAATACTTGAAATAAATTCAAAAATAAAGCTGCCCGTCGTACACTAGTGGACTTTAGTTTGAAATTTTCTGTTTTAAAAACCTTTGTTTGATTTACTAATCATTTGTGGGGTCAATTCGATGTTCATTTTCGACTGCAGTCATGAAAGAATTCAAAGGAGCCAGGCGGAAAAAAATTATTGAACAAAAGGATTTTTAATGGTGTGTTTTTTGTTCAGGAAAATCTATTTATTCTCAAATTGGATGTTAAAAGCAAACAAAATGTGAAATACATGCATCAAATGTCCTGAAAATGTTTATACAAATGTTTGTATGAATGTTAATATGAATGTTTTCATTTGAAAAACTACTAGTAATCATGGCCAGCCTTATGGCCCGTACACGCAATCCAAAAATCGTCCGACAGATCGTCCGACATTTTTCGCTTTATAGTAGTAAGTAGAAATTGAATAGAGTGCTAAAGTCACAAAAATTCTCATATGACAGATAAAAAAATCGGAAGTGATGTCATGTGTTGTAATGTATTCGTATTGTATTTTCGGACGACAACTATACTGACAAACGAAAATCATACGGTCCGGTATCGTACGAGGAAAATTTTCATGCTTGCCCGATAAAATAATATGAGATGACTTGTCGTGGTCGGCTCCCAAAAGCTCTTTACTAACGATTCGATTATCGTAGGATCGCGTCAAAATCTGTATTTTGCGTCTGATTTTCAGATCGTGTGTACGGGCCATAAGTCTGTACTAGAGTTACCCTGTTCTACCTAACTTACTACAGCTGTTATGTCAGACCCTGCTCTTAAAATGATTGTCGTTTGTTTCATTACTTTCCACGGCACAGAGCTGGAAATGACAGCTAGCAATTAAAAATCAGACATAATGGAAAACGACTTTTAGTGAAGTTGTCTTTTAACTAAACCCCACTGCCCCTCGAGTAAAGCCCAAGTGGTGAAATACTCTCCATTGGACATAGAAGATCACTGATCGAGGTACCAGGCTGTGACCAATCACAGCAATCACAGTAGTAAACAATGATATCATAAATGGATGCCAAATGCAGTTAAAGAGACATTGCTTATACAATTATCATCACGGTATAAGCAATCGTAGTGTAAAAAAAAATTGTTTGGAAATTGGAAAACTATTCGAATTCAAAATGTTTTCAAATTTGAATTTGAAAACTATTCAAAACTTTTTGGAATTCAAATTTGAAAACTATTTGAATTCGAAAAATATTCGAAAAATAATAATAATAATAATATTTTTTTTCATTATTTCGGATTTGTTTAAATTCGGTACTATTCTAATTCGGAAATTCGCATACATCTGGATTTTCGAATAACGAAAATTTGTCCAAATTTTAATTCGGAACTAAACAAACCGCACGTCTACCATTTACGTTTGACTGTCTCACTACCTCTGCTGGAAGTTTATTCCAAACATAAACTACCCTTTCAGTAAAACAATGCTTTCTAAAATTAGTTTTGAACTTTCCTCCAGTTAGTTTGAGGTCATGTCCCTGTTTTCTTGTTTTCATATTGAAAAAATTGCCCTCCTGAATTTTATTCACCCCCTTGATGAATTTAAATGTTTCAAATCATGTCTCCCCTTTTCGTTCTTTCCTCCAGACTGTACATATTAATTTCCTGAAGTCGCCATGATCGCTGCCCTACCAATTACAGTGTCCCTGATCACTACCACACCAGTCAGTGTCCCTGATCACCACCACACCAGTCATATTTTCCCTGACTACCACCACATCAGTCAGTGTCCCTGATCACCACCACACCAGTCATATTTTCCCTGATTACCGCCACATCAGTCAGTGTCCCTGATCACCACTAGGGATGAGCTGAACATACCCGGGTTCGGTTCGCACCAGAACGTTCGAACAGACTGCGGGTTCGCGCGAACATTTAGAACCCCATTGAAGTCTATGGGACTCGAATTCAGAAACGCTCATTTTAAAGACCAATGTTCAACTTAATGTTGGAAAACATCGTTCAGAACCCGGGTCTTGGCCCAGGGAACATGTATCAATGGAAAAAAAAGTTTTAAAAACGTCCTTTTTTTCCGGAGCAGCGATTTTAATGATGCTTAAAGTGAAAAAAAAAAAAAATGAAAATTTCCTTTAAATATCACACCTGCTGTGTGTCTATAGTAGTGGCACGTGTTTAGAAATGTCCCTGCACAACATGAAATTATTATAAGAACAAAGTAATTTAATACTGCTTGCACACGTGCTGTGTGGCAACAATATCTTGATTATTTTAGGGGTGGTGGGGGGGCCATTATTTTTTTGTGAAAGCAAAATTGTAGAAAAAAGGGCACCCCTCAAACATACTGTAATTGGAGCGCAACAAAGAGCCACGTGCAAAGTATTGCATCAAAATTTTTATTATGCGCCCCTGTTACACAGGGGCACAAAAATGTGTCCTTAGGCACAACACAACACTGCAACCCCTCCCAATAACTGTAATTGGAGCGCAACAAGGAGCCACGTGCAAAGTATTGCATCAAAAATTGTTATTAGGTGCCCCTGTTAAACAGGGGCAGAAAAATTAGGCCTTAGGCACTGGTGGTGGAGCCCAGAAAAACAACATTTCTTACTAGCTATCAGCAAGAAAAATGAGGAGGAGAAGGATATTCCATCAGCAGCATAACAGGACAGTCACTCAGCATCAGCAGTCTCAAAGGGATCTGACATTTCAACAAAAAATTATTATTCAGTAACATCAGCATCAGGTGCTTGGTACCTGGTGTTGATCCAAGCCTGATTCATTTTGATGAAGGTCAGTCGATCAACAGAGTCGGTGGAGAGGCGCACCCTGTGATCAGTCACAAAGCCTCCAGCAGCACTGAATGTGCGTTCTGAAAGAACACTGGATGCAGGGCAAGCCAGTAGCTCAATTGCGTACTGTGCAAGCTCTGGCCAGTGATCCATCCTCAAGACCCAGTAAGCCAGAGGATTTTCGGTGGGGAAGGTGTCCAAGTCGGATCTTGCCGCTAGGTATTCCCGGACGTAAACCAGACGCTGGCGATGGTTGCTGGAACCGCTCAGACCTTGGGGCTGTGGACTAAAAAATTGTCTGAACGCATCGGTGAGACGGCCACCTTCTCCACCGCTCCTTCTCTGACTCACCGAAGCCTCAGCAAGACGTTGTCCAGGGCCAGGTTTTGGTAATCCCCCCGGTTCTGGGAACGCATTGCACAGACCCTTCTGCAAGGCCTCCCACAGAAGTTTCATCTTCTGCTCCCTCTGCGATGGCAACATAAGGTCCGCTACCTTACTCTTGTAACGTGGATCAAGGAGAGTTGCCAGCCAGTAATGATCCCTCTCCTTGATAGCACGTACACAAGGATCCTTACGCAGGCTTTGCAGGATCAGGGAGGCCATGCAGCGTAGGTTTGCAGAGGCATTCGGGGCACAGTCCTCTGGGTCACTGAGGACGACAGGATCCGCAGCCACCTCATCCCAGCCACGTAAAAGTCCACGTGTTCCTTGGGACTGTAAATGATCCCTTGAAGACTGCTGCTGTTGATGCTGAGTGCTAGGCTCCACCTCCATGCTGCTGATACAATCATCCTCCTCCTCCTCCTCCTCCTCCTCCTCTTCCTGTGTTCTAGGTGGGCAAGCAGGAACAAGCGTGGTGAAAAAAACTTAAGCTCCCCTGAGTCAGTTCTGCTGCCATATTGGCACAGGTACTCATTGATGGCCCTCTGCTGCGTGTGCAGCCGCTGCAGCATGGCCAACGTAGAGTTCCATCTGGTGGGCATGTCACAGATTAGGCGGTTCTTGGGCAGGTTGTATTCCCTCTGCAGGTCTGTCAGCCGAGCAGTGGCATTATATGACCTCCGGAAATGCACACAGACTTTCCTGGCCTGCTTCAGGACATCCTGTAAGCCCGGGTACCTGCCCAAGAACCGCTGCACCACCAAATTGAGAACATGCGCAAAACAGGGCACATGGGTGAGTTTTCCCTGTCGCAGGGCAGAGAGGAGGTTGGTGCCATTATCGCTGACCACCATTCCAGGCTTCAGCTGGCGTGGCGTCAACCACCTCTGAGCCTGCCCCTGCAGAGCTGAAAGAACCTCTTCCCCAGTGTGGCTCCTGTCTCCCAAGCACACAAGCTCTAGCACCGCATGGCATCTCTTGGCCTGCATTCCTGCGTAGCCCCCCGTACGCCTACGGAGCATGGCTGGTTCTGAGGAAACATCACCACAGGAAGAGGCCACAGAGGAAGAAGAAGAGGAGGGGGTGGAGGAGAGAGGTGTGTCACAACCAGTAGTAGTGTTTTGGAGGCATGGTGGCGGAACAACCTCCAAAACTACTGTACCTTGCCCTGCGTCCTTCCCAGCTGCCAGCAGAGTCACCCAATGGGCCGTAAAAGACAGGTAACGTCCCTGTCCATGCCTGCTGGACCATGAGTCAGCGGTAAGATGCACCTTACCACTGACCGCCCTGTCCAGCGAGGCATGGACATTGCCTTCCACATGCCGGTAGAGAGCCGGAATCGCCTTCCGTGAGAAAAAGTGGCGTTTGGGTACTTGCCACTGAGGCACTTCACATTCCACAAACTCACGGAAGGGGGCAGAATCTACCAACTGAAAAGGTAACAGTTGAAGTGCTAGCAATTTTGCTAAGCTAGCATTCAACCGCTGGGCATGAGGATGGCTGGGAGTGTACTTCTTTTGGCGCTGCAGCAGCTGGGGCAGGGAAATTTGTCTGGTACTATCAGTAGATTGGCCGCATGTACTACCACTACTAGGTTGTGACACACCTATTTCTACAACTTCAGTGCAGGCTTCAGAGAGGACTGGGGGTCTAGTGGGGTTGGAGGTCACAGAAGGGCAAGGGGAGGTCCGCTTTGGTCTTTGGTGTGGGTCTTTCTGGTATGCTTGCCAACGAGCTGCATGGCAGGTCGACATATGTCTGGACAAGCATGTGGTGCCCAAGTGGGTGATGTTTTGGCCATGCGAGATACGCTTGAGACATATGTTGCAAACAGCAAAGGTACGATCTGATGGACATGTTTCAAAAAAGGCCCACACCAAAGAACTTTTGCTGTACCGTTGAGACACAGCAGTACCACATAATGCAGTTGGTGTGCTGCCCTTAAGCTGACCACTGGAGGGCATCCTGCCACTTTGGAGATGTGCCTGTGCCTCGTCCTCCTCCTCCTCTTCCTCCTCCTCTCTCCTATCAGGCACCCAGGTAGAGTCAGTGACCTCATCATCCCCTCCCTCCTCATCATCACTGTCGAAAACCTGGCAGTATGCTCCAGCTGGGGGAACATCACTCCCAGATTGTTGTCCCTCTCGGCCACCCCCTCTCCCTGTGCTCACATCAATGCCTTCCTCTATCTGTGTTCCGTCATCGGAGTCTTCAAAACGCTGCGCATCTTAATGCAGCATGTACCCAACACTGTGTTGAAACAGTTCGGGGGACTCCTCAGGAGGACATGGTGGGACTAGGGAAGGATTGTGTGATTCCATTGTCCAGAGGGAAGAGGACGCCTTGGCAGCTGCTTTGCCAGACAAACTATGATCAGTCTGTGTGAGAGAGGATGAGGAGGATGAGGACGGCTTGGTCATCCACTCCACTAATTTCTCTGCATGTTGAGGCTCAACACGGCCAGCTCCCGAAAAGAAGGACGAGCGGCCACGGCCATGGCCACGTGCTGAAGAGGATGCACCACATCCACCACCAGCATTACCTCTAGATGCAGAGCCTGCTTGCCCTCGTGACTCTCTGCCTCTCTTTGTCCTTCCAGACATATTTATGCGTTCAGGTGCTATGTAACAGCACACGCGCAGTGACACCAACTGCGTTCAGGTGGTATGTAACAGCACACACGCAGTGACAACAACTGCGTTCAGGTAGTATGTAACAGCACACGTGCAGTGACACCAACTGCGTTCAGGTGCTATGTAACAGCACACACGCAGTGACACCAACTGCGTTCAGGTGGTATGTAACAGCACACACGCAGTGACAACAACTGCGTTCAGGTGCTATGTAACAGCACATACGCAGTGACACCAACTGCGTTTAGGTGGTATTAAACTGCACACGCGCAGTAAGAGCGACTGCGTTCAGGTGCTATGTAACAGCACACACGCAGTGACACCAACTGCGTTTAGGTGGTATTAAACTGCACACGCGCAGTAAAAGCGACTGCGTTCAGGTGCTATGTAACAGCACACACGCAGTGACACCAACTGTGTTTAGGTGGTATTAAACTGCACACGCGCAGTAAGAGCGACTGCGTTCAGGTGCTATGTAACAGTTCACACGCAGTGACACCAACTGCGTTCAGGTGGTATGTAACAGCACACACGCAGTGACAACAACTGCGTTCAGGTAGTATGTAACAGCACACACGCAGTGACACCAACTGCGTTTAGGTGGTATTAAACTGCACACGCGCAGTAAGAGCGACTGCGTTCAGGTGCTATGTAACAGCACACACGCAGTGACACCAACTGCGTTTAGGTGGTATTAAACTGCACACGCGCAGTAAAAGCGACTGCGTTCAGGTGCTATGTAACAGCACACACGCAGTGACACCAACTGTGTTTAGGTGCTATTAAACAGCACACACGCGCAGTAAGAGCGACTGCGTTTAGGTGCTATGTAACAGTTCACACGCAGTGACACCAACTGAGTTCAGGTGGTATGTAACAGCACACACTCAGTGACAACAACTGCGTTCAGGTAGTATGTAACAGCACACACGCAGTGACACCAACTGCGTTTAGGTGGTATTAAACTGCACACGCGCAGTAAGAGCGACTGCGTTCAGGTGCTATGTAACAGCACACACGCAGTGACACCAACTGCGTTCAGGTAGTATGTAACAGCACACACTCAGTGACAACAACTGCGTTCAGGTAGTATGTAACAGCACACACGCAGTGACACCAACTGCGTTTAGGTGGTATTAAACTGCACACGCGCAGTAAGAGCGACTACGTTCAGGTGCTATGTAACAGCACACACGCAGTGACACCAACTGCGTTCAGGTGGTATGTAACAGCACACACGCAGTGACAACAACTGCATTCAGGTAGTATGTAACAGCACACACGCAGTGACACCAACTGCGTTTAGATGGTATTAAACAGCACATGCGCAGTAAGAGCGACTGCGTTCAGGTGCTATGTAACAGCACACGTGCAGTGACACCAACTGCGTTTAGGTGGTATTAAACTGCACACGCGCAATAAGAGCGACTGCGTTCAGGTGCTATTGTCAGAAACGTTTAAGGTAAGTACTCACCGAGACCGAGATGCCAAGGGCGGCTACCTTTGCGACTCTGTGCACCTCACCCCCTGGAGGTGGAGACAGCGAGGAGGGGCACATAGAGGCACCGGCTACCACCAGCGGAAGATGGTTTGATGAAAGTCACTGGAGATGTGATGCGGAGACACCAGGGAAGCTGTGGCAGATGTAGCAGAGATGCAGGTGCAAAACAAAGTCCACGGGGCTGGGAGCCCGTTCAGGTCAGAATAACAGGAGATCCAGGAAACAAGCCAAGTGATCAGGGGTTCCGGAAGGAGAAAAGTCTAAATCAGCAAGCCAGTGGTCAAAGGGGAATAGAGACGGCAGCGGGTCCAATAAACAATCCAGGGGTCAAGTGCAGGAGAAGGCATAGAGTAGTCAAAGTCCAAATCCGGGTCAAACAGGTCAAGGTTCAGGTTTCTTCAAGGTTTTTCCAAACAAGGTAAAGCTGACAACAAACCAGCAACCACCATGAGTGTGGTGCTGGTTTAAATAGGCCGGGTTGCGCCCTGATTGGTGGATGCGCGTGCGGGTGCGCGCGCCGTAGAATAGATCCACGCTGGAACGCAGAGGCGCGCATTCGCGGAAGCGCGAATCGGCTGCTGAGTCCCTGACAGTGCCCCCCCCAAGGGGCGGACTCCGGACGCCCAAGCTGGACATCAATTCTGGATGGTTCTGATGAAAGGCTCAGATTAGCCACGGAGCGTGTAAGTTTCTTGATGGCTCCCATGAATTATCCTCCGGAGGATAACCCTTCCACTTCACCAAGTACTGAAGCTGTCTTCCTCTTTTTCTGCAACCCAGAATGGCCTCAACCTCGAACTCTAACTCACCCTCGATTTCCACAGGTATGGGTGGAGATTCTTCTCTGTCGGGGAAAGACTCAGGAACGACAGGCTTTAACAAGGAAACATGGAAGACAGGGTGAATTTTGTAAGAATTAGGTAAGTCCAACTCGAAAGCGACATCATTCATTTTTCGTTTGATTTTAAAAGGACCGACGAACCTCGGACCTAACTTCCGAGAATTATGTGTAACCTGAGGTTTGCAGCTGACAACCAGACTTTCTCCCCAACTTCAAAAGTCGGACTCTCCTTCTTCCTCCTATCAAAAAAAATGTTGTAGTCCTCCTGAGCCTGATGCATCGTTTCCTGGAGTTTCCTAAATTTTGTTGAATAGAGGCTATGAGCTCTTGAACAGCTGGAACTGAAGTTTCTGGAACAGAATTTGGTAAAAATGAAGGATGAAACCCGAAGTTGGACCAAAAAGGAGTCTGATTGGTTGTGGAATGGATGGATTTGTTGTACGCGAACTCTGCGGATGGAAGTAATGAGGACCAGTCGTCCTGAGAGGCTGAACAGAAACAGCGGAGATATTGCTCCAGGGTCTGTTTTTTTTTTCTGTTTGACCATTGCTCTGTGGGTGATAGGCTGATGAGAGACAAATTTTGATGTCAAGGTTTTTACAGAGTTCTCTCCAAAATTTGGACGTAAATTGTACGCCTCTATCAGAGACGATACTTTTGGGAGTCCCGTGAAGCCGGACAACTTCCTTAAAACATTTTTTGGCTGTTTCTGTAGCTGATGGAGTGCCCACCATGGGTAAGAAGTGTGCCATCTTTGAAAGGCGGTCAATAACAACAAAAATTGAGGTGAAACCCCCGGACGGGGGAAGATCCACGATAAAATCCATAGAGACTTCGGACCAAGGCCATTCAGGAATGGGCAAAGGCTTGAGTAACCCCCAACTCTTCGTAATCGGCCCTTTGTTGCGCTGACAACGAATACAAGCAGATACATAGGCCTTACAATCCTGTCTCCACCTTGGCCACCAGAATGTGCGAGAAACCAGTTCTGCGGTCTTTCGAGGTCCGAAATGACCTGCCAGTTTGTGGTCATGGAACGTACTGAGAACTAGGTGTCGGGTTTCCAAAGGAACAAAAATTTTATTTTGAGACCAGAGCAGTTCGTCCCGTCTTTCAAGGGAGAGTGTCCCCTGGTTGAGGTGATACCTGGACGCAGTTTTCAGAGAGGTTAAAAGGTCCGCTTGAGGAAGTAACAGAAAATTGTGTGATGACAGAATGGTGCCAGGCTCCGATGTCAAGGGATCTTCCAAAAACATTCTGGAGAGAGCATCTGCTTTCACATTCTTGGAACCGGGCCTGTAAGATATAAGACAATTAAATCGGGTGAAGAAAGGAGCCCAACGAGCCTGCCTGGGCCTCAGACGTTTAGCTGACCGCAGATACTCTAGATTTTTGTGATCTGTGAAGATCATAATAGAGTGAACTGCCCCTTCCAGCAAGTATCTCCACTCTTCAAGAGCGAACTTAATCGCTAACAACTCTCTGTCACCGACGTCGTAGTTTCTCTCTGGTGGGTTTAATTTTCGAGAAGCAAAGACCACGGGATGCAGAAGGGCCTTAGGTCCTTGTCTTTGAGATAGAATGGCCCCAACAGCTGTTTCGGAGGCGTCAACCTCAAGTATGAAGGGTAGTGAGGTAAATGTTAACTTGAGCTTGGAGAAAGCTTCCTGGGCCTCCTGTGACCAGACAAAATGGTTACCTTGGTGGGTGAGTTTAGTAATGGGTGCTACTATGGAGGAGAATCCAATGATGAAACGTCTATAAAAGTTGGCAAAACCAATAAAGCGTTGCACCCCTTTTTTGTCCTTGGGAACTGGCCAGTCTTGAATGGCTTGAACCTTTTGTGGGTCCATGGCAACTCCAGAAGTAGAGACGATGAAACCGAGGAACTGTACCGTACTTTTTTCGAATTCACATTTCTCGGCTTATAATTATAACTTATGACGTCTAAGGATAGTGAGGACTGTCTTGACATGTTCCCGATGGAGATCAATGGAAGCTGAAAAAATAAGAATATCGTCCAAATATACCACTAAAAAGTCATCCAAGTGTTTCCGAAAAATGTCGTTGACAAGGTGTTGGAAAGTAGATGGGGCGTTGCAGAGACCGAACGGCATAACGAGGTACTCGAAGTGGCCAAATCTGGATCTAAAAGCCGTCTTCCACTCATCCCCAGTTCTAATTCGGTTGAGGTTGTAGGCACCCCGAAGATCCAATTTGGAGAAAATTTTAGCAGAACGGAACCGTTGAAAGAGCTCAGGAATGAGGGGTAGTGGGTATCTGTTCTTAACTGTAATTTTATTCAACTCCCTGTAGTCAATGCAGGGTCGGAGGGAGCCGTCTTTTTTTTCCACGAAGAAGATTCCTGCCCCCGCAGGGGAGGAAGAGGGACGAATAAACTGTTTCTCAAGGTTCTCGTCAATGTAGGCTTTGAGGGCCTTTAATTCAGTCTCTGACAGAGGAAAAATACGGCCGAAAGGAATTGCTGCGCCAGGTAACATATCCATAGGGCAATCATAAGGCCTATGGGGAGGTAGGCGGTCAGCCTGTTTCTTGTCAAATACATCTGCAAATTCTAGGTTTGCCGGAGGGAGGTGTTGGAGGTTTTCTGACGAGACGGTGACGGTGGAACAGGTGGTGGTAACTGATGTGAAACAGTTGTGGGAACAGTAGGATGACACAAAGTTGACCTCCTTGTCAGCCCAATCGATGTGAGGTTGATGATTCTGTAGCCAGGGCAGGCCAAAAATAATAGGGAATATGGGAGATGGAATCAAGTCCAGCTGTAGAAGTTCTTGGTGTCCGGAATCGGTCATGGCAAAAATAGGGTCAGTCTGTTGGGAAATTAGTCCAGAGCGGGGGAGTGAGCCATCTGCCAAGCGTACTTGTAGATAATGATCCTTTAGCCGGAGGGGAAAATGTAGCTTCAGAGCAAGGTCAGAATCCATGAAGTTACTACAAGCGCCGGAATCAATGATCGCTGGCAATCGGGTTACCCCTCCCGGTAGCTGTAGAGAGACAAAGAGAGTAAGATAAGACTGTGGGGCACTGACCACACGGCAGTTAGGAGCAAACTTGGGTGCACACTTACTGGGTCTCACCGGACAGGTGCGAAGGAAGTGACCGGAGGCTCCGCAATACAGGCACAGGTTGGCTAGACGCCTGCGTTGCATTTCTTCGGAAGTGAGAGGAGGACGGACCAGTCCAAGTTGCATGGGTTCTGGGTCAGGGACCGGGTTGGAAGAGGAAGCTGGAAGAGGAGGATGCATTGGAGCTGGTCTCGGAGGAGTCCAGGTTGGACGAGACGTTTGGAAACGCTCAGAGCGCCGTTTCCGAAGACGTCGATCCAGTTGAGTAGCAGCTTGAATCAAGTCCTCCAATGTAGCGGGAGTTTCAGTTCTGGCTAGCTCGTCTTTGAGAGCTTCCGAAAGTCCCTGCCGGAACTGATATTTTAGTGCTGCTTCATTCCAGCCGGTATCGGCTGACCACTTCCGAAACTCCGCCGTGTAGTCTTCTACTGGTCTCCTACCCTGGCCAAGGTTGTGCAGGATAGTCTCAGCCGTGGCGGTGTGTTGCGGGTCATCATAAAGTCTGGCCATTTGTTCAAAAAAGGTATCAAGTGTATCCAGCACTGGACTTCTCTGTTCCATGAGGCCATGCGCCCATGCCTGTGGTTCCTCAGAGAGGAGGGAAATAACGAAGCCCACTTTTACTGCTTCAGAAAAGAAAGTTCTAGGTTGTAGTGCGAGATACAGGGAACATGCATTTTTAAAGGAACGGTACTTTCTGCGATCACCTGAGAATCGCTCCGGAGTCGGGACTCTAGGTTCAGGATGAGTCACTACGACAGGTGGGCTTGCGGCAGCCTGTGGAGCTGCGGCCCCAGGAGCGGGAGCTGTGGCTGAAGCGGAAGGACCAGGATGACCGGCGAGTTGTTGAAGGCGACCATCAACCTGTAAGTAGCTATTAGACATGTGCAGACTGAAATATTTCGTTTTGTTTTTCGTTTTCGTTTGGAAAATAAATTTATTTAGTTACTCCCGAAAATCGTTTTGATTTATTTAGTTTTTCATTCGGGAATAGCTTTCGTCCGAAAATCCAATAATACTTGGTTTCTGTCGAATGGTCAAAAGCATATTCGCCGGAACGTCGAATCTTTTTGGTTTCTGTCGAATGATCAAACGAATATTCGACAGAGCGTCGAATCTTTACGTTGAATCGTACATTTCCGTTCGAATATTCCGCCTACAAGAATTCTAATGTTGTATGACTAGTAATAATGTCGAATCTATTCTCTATAATGTCGAATCTATTTTCTCATAAATCGAAATCTATTCTCTGTAATGTTGAATCTATTATTTCTATAGTGTCGAATCTTTTTTCTATAGTGTCGAATCTTTTCTCTATGATGTCGAATCTTTTCCCTATAATGTCGAATCTCTCTATATCGAATTTTTACCGCAACGAAAACGAAAATAAAGCATTTTTTATGTCGGATCTTTCAGTTTTCGTTTCTTGCACTTTCGTTATCGTTTGTTAAAACGATAACGAAAAAAACAGATTTTCGGACGAAAATGCATTCTAACGAAAACGAATGCACATGTCTAGTAGCTATCCTGCAACTTTTGTACTGCTTCCGTAAGTGCTGAGACCTGTTGGCATAAGGTCTCGAAAGGTGAGCGCGCCCTGTCGGCCTCGGACATCTGGCTGGTTTGTACTGTCAGAAACGTTTAAGGTAAGTACTCACCGAGTCCAAGATGCCGAGGGCGGCTACCTTTGCGACTCTGTGCACCTCACCCCCTGGAGGTGGAGACAGCGAGGAGGGGCACAAAGAGGCACCGACTACCAGCAGCGGAAGATGGTTTGATGAAAGTCACTGGAGATGTGATGCGGAGACACCAGGGAAGCTGTGGCAGATGTAGCAGAGATGCAGGTGCAAAACAAAGTCCACGGGGCTGGGAGCCCGTTCAGGTCAGAATAACAGGAGATCCAGGAAACAAGCCAAGTGGTCAGGGGTTTCCGGAAGGCAGAAAGTCCAAATCAGCAAGCCAGTGGTCAAAAGGGAATAGAGACGGCAGCGGGTCCAATAAACAATCCAGGGGTCAAGTGCAGGAGAAGGCAGAGAGTAGTCAAAGTCCAAATCCGGGTCAAACAGGTCAAGGTTCAGGTTTCTTCAAGGTTTTTCCAAACAAGGTAAAGCTGACAACAAACCAGCAACCACCATGAGTGTGGTGCTGGTTTAAATAGGCCGGGTTGCGCCCTGATTGGTGGATGCACGTGCGGGTGCGCGCCCGCGCACGCGCCGCAGAATAGATCCACGCTGGAACGCAGAGGCGTGCATGCGCGTGCCCGTGCGTGGCACGCACATGCGCGGAAGTGCGAATCGGCTGCTGAGTCCCTGACAGCTATGTAACAGCACACACACAGTGACACCAACTGCGTTTAGTTGGTATTAAACTGCACACGCGCAGTAAGAGCTACTGCGTTCAGGTGCTATGTAACAGCACACACGCAGTGACACCAACTGCGTTTAGGTGGTATTAAACTGCACACGCGCAGTAAGAGCGACTGCGTTTAGGTGCTATGTAACAGCACACACGCAGTGACACCAACTGCGTTTAGGTGGTATTAAACTGCACATGCGCAGTAAGAGCGACTGCAATCAGGTGCTATGTAACAGCACACACGCAGTGACACCAACTCCGTTTAGGTGCTATTAAACAGCACACACGCAGTAAGAGCGACTGCGTGCAGGTGCTATGTAACAGCACACGCGCAGTGACACCAACTGCGTTTAGGTGGTATTAAACAGCACACGCGCAGTAAGAGCGACTGCGTTTCTGTGCAATTCAATAGCCCACTTGCATTAACAGGGACTGCGTTTCTGTGCAAATAAATAGCACACGTGCAGTAACAGGTAATGCGTGTATGTGCAATTAACTAGCACACGTTGAATAACACGGAGTACTATGCTTAAGCTAAACCCTAATGCAGGCAATACAACATGTTAGAGCAGTGGTCATCAACCCTGCCCTACAGGGCCCACTAACAGGCCAGGTTTTATGTATTACCATGGGGAGATGCAGTCTAGAATACTGCAATGACTGAGCAGCAAATGATATCACCTGTGATGTATTTCAGTTATCTTGCAAACCTGGCCTGTTAGTGGGCCCTGTAGGGCAGGGTTGATGACCACTGCGTTAGAGCACTGCATCAAGCACAATCTCCTGCCTGACAGATACTAATAGCAGATCTAGGTGAGCTATACAGTTTATAAATATATTGACAACTCCTAGGGATGTGAATATATTCTCTACAAACTGTAGATTTAACTATCCTGACTAGCCTTCCTGCTCTATCTATCTATCTATCTATCTATCTATCTATCTATCTATCTATCTATCTATCTATCTATCTATCTGGTAGAAAAGACACTGTGGGGGTTATTTACGTAGGGCAAATCCACTTTGCACTGCAAGTGCACTTGGAGGTGCAGTCGCTGTAGATCTGAGGGGGACATGCAAGGAAAATAAAAAAAAGCATTTTAGCTTGCATGTGATTGGATGATAAAATCAGCAGAGCTTCCCCTCATTTCAGATCTTCTGCTCAGATCTACAGCGACTGCACTTCCAAGTGCACTTGTTGATTTGCCTTTCGTAAATAACCCCCAGTGTCTCTATCTATCTCTCTCTCTCTAAGGCCTCGTACAGACGAGGGGTTATCCGATGGAAACGGTCCATCGGACATTTTTCCTCCGGATTTTGATCTGATGGCTTGTACACACCATCACATCAAAATCCACGCGGAAAACATCCGCGGTCATGTGTCGCGACGTGTCCGCGCCGTCGCCGCGACGATGACGCGGCAACGTGCGCGACGCTGGAAGGTAAATTCTTTCACGCATGCGTCAAATCATTCCGACGCATGCGAGGGATGGGGATCGGACGGACTTATCCGGTGAGTCTGTACAGACGACCGGATAAGTCCGAGGGACAGGATTCCAGCGGATAGATTTCTTAGCATGCTAAGAAATTTTTATCCGCTGGGAATCCGTCGGCTGGACAAATGTCCGCCGAAAATTGTCCGCTCAGGCCTACACACGACCGGATCTATCCGCTGGAACTGATCCGCGGATAAATCCCAGCGGATAGATCCAGTCATGTGTACGGGGCCTAACTGTCTGACTGCTCCTCTCTGTAACAAAGTCGGAACACACTACACGAGGCCGCCTTGCAGGCTGCCTTTTATAGTGTGGGGCGTGTACTAAACCCCCCTGAGCCATAATTGGCCAAAGCCAGCCTGGCTTTGGCCAATTATGGCTCTTAATTTTTTGTGCGCTGTGATTGGCCAAGCATGCGGGACATACAGCATGCTTGGCCAATCATCAGCGCTCAACGCCGCAGTGAATTATGGGACGTTTTGCGTCATTCGAATTTGGCGCGAACCACCCGTTTTGTTCGAGTTTCGACGAACGATCGAACGACCGATGTTCGAGTCGAACATATGTTCGTATCGAACGCGAAGCTCATCCCTAATCACCACCACACCAGTCATATTTTCCCTGATTACCTCCACATCAGTCACAGTGTCCCTGATCACAACCACACCAGTCATATTGTCCCTGATTACCGCCACATCAATTACAGTGTCCTTGATCACCCCCACACCAGTCATATTGTCTCTGATTACCGCCACATCAGTTACAGTGTTCTTGATCACCTCCATACCAGTCATATTGTCCCTGATTACCACCACATCAGTTACAGTGTCCCGGATCATTGTCACACAAGTGTCACCAGATTAGTGTAACAGTACAACAGTGTTCCTTATGCCAGCCACAGCAGACACAGTTTCACCACACCAGTGTAAGCCATCAACATTGTCCCTGATTGTCACCACACCAGTCCCACTATCACCAGATCAGTGCAGCCAGC
Organism: Rana temporaria; assembly: GCF_905171775.1. Taxonomy (NCBI): domain Eukaryota; kingdom Metazoa; phylum Chordata; class Amphibia; order Anura; family Ranidae; genus Rana; species Rana temporaria. The sequence goes on along the minus strand of NC_053500.1, from coordinate 62,729,322 downwards.
AACAGTGTTCCTGATCACCGCCACACTAGTGCAATGTTGCCTCTCTTTGTTGCCTGCACTAACAATGGCCTCTTTATTGACCAGATTTCTGCCTGCTGTCTGGACCAATGCTTTGCCTGTTTGTAGGCCTGAACTGACCCATCTGCACATCCCACTGACTATTTTCCTGTAAGCAGGGCCGGCGCCAGCGCAAGGCAACTTGGGCACTTGCCTTACAGCGCCAGCGCCGCCAGGGGAACAGGGTGGAAAACTGAGCGGCCTGGTGGCCGCCTAATTTGCCCAAGTTGTGTTTGGAAATGTCCCCCAGTCAGCGTCCCTGAACCGCCTTTAACGCAGGGGAAAAGCCTGCGGTGTCCGCAACTACTTTTCCCAGCCGCGGGCGGGTGGGCGGACTGACCTGTTCGAGATTCCCAGGTCAGTGAGTGGCTGTATGTATTTCCCTCCCCGGCTCCTCCCCTTCTGCCGCGCTCTGTGAATCTCATGCAGGCAGCGGCTGAGCAGCTCTCTGCTCTACTCCCTGGGATAGAGGACTTGCCAGAGGTGCCGCGTCATCGAGGAGCCAGTCTGCCATAGCCTTAAGGTAATGCATACACTGACAGCATCCTGGCCATGATGTCACCTCCAGATCGAGGGAACCCCCGAAAATCAAGTCTGCCAGCCAGCCGCCCGTGACCTCACAGCCCTTAGTGACGTGATGTATGCCATCTGGCATATGATGCCACCAACTAACCCCCCTGCCATAATCATAATCCTCCTGTTTCTGGCATCCCACTACCATATCTCCTGTCATCATAATTCAAGTTGCTACTAACTTACCCCCTGTCATCATTTCTATCCTCGCGATAAACCCCCTGTGCCTGGCATCCTACTGCCCCACCCCTGTGTCATCTTCATCCCCCCTGCACCCCACTGCCGGCATCCTACTACCCCACCCCCGTGTCATCTTCATCCCCACTGCCAGCATTCTACTACCCCACCCCTGTGTCATCTTCATCCCCCCTGCACCCCACTGCCAGCATCCTACTACCCCACCCCGTGTCATCTTCATCCCCACTGCCAGCATTCTACTACCCCACCCCTGTGTCATCTTCATCCCCCCTGCACCCCACTGCCAGCATCCTACTACCCCACCCCTGTGTCATCTTCGTCCCACCTGCACCCCACTACCCCACCCCTGTGTCATCTTCATTCCCCCTGCACCCCACTGCCAGCATCCTACCCCACGCCTGTGTCATCTTCATCCCCCCTGCACCCCACTACCCCACCCCTGTGTCATCTTCCTCCTCCCCTGCACCCCACTGCCAGCTTCCTATGACCCCACCCCGTCATCCCCCCTGCACCCCACTGCCAGCTTCGTACCACTCCACCCCCCGTCATCCCCCCTGCACCCCACTGCCGGCTTCCTAACACCCCACCCCTGTCATCCCCCCTGCACCCCACTGCCAGCTTCCTACTGCCCCACCCCCGTCATCCCCCCTGCACCTCACTGCCAGCTTTCTACCACTGGTCATCTTCATCCCCCTGCGCCCCACTGCCAGCTTCCTACCACCCCACCCCCTCATCTTCATCTACCTGCACTCCACTGCCAGCTTCCTACCACCCCACCCCGTCATCTTAATCCCCCTGTACCCCTCTGCCAGCTTCCTACCACCCCTCTGTCACCTTCATCCCCCCTGTACCCTACTGCTGACATGCTACCACCTCATCCATTGTGATCAGCAGCCCCATCATCCCTCTGTATCCCACCTCTGGCATCCTACCACCCCACCCCCTGTCATCATCATCTTAATCCCTCCTGGTACTCCACTGCCAGCTTCCTACCACCCCACCCCCTGTCATCATCATCCCCCATACCCCACCTCTGACATCCTACCACTCTGCCTCCTGTCATAAAAATCCCCATCATCCCCATGTACCCCATCTCTAGCATCCACAACCCTACCCCCGTAATCATTATCCTTATCTTCACCCCTCCTTTACCCCACTGTCAGCTTCCTACCCACCTACATACTGTCATCATCTTCTCCATCCTTATCGTAATGCCTGGTGTCCTACCACCCCACTCCCTGTAATCTTCACCCCCCGTACCCCACTTTCAGGTTCCTACCACCCCACCCCCATCATTTTCATCCCCCTTGTACCCCATTGCCAGTTTCCTACCACCCCACCCCTTGTAATCTTCATCCCCCCCTGAACCCCACTGCCAGCTTCCTACCACACCAACCCTGTCATCATCATCCCACCTGTATCTCACTGCCAGTTTCCTACCACCCCCCCCCCCTTACCCTACTGCTAGCTCCCTACCACCCCACCCACTATCATCACCATCGTCCCCATACCCCACTTCTGACATCCTATCACCTTTCCCCCTGTCATCAATATCCCCATCATCCCCCTGTACCCCACCTCTAGCATCCAACATCCTACCCCCATCATCATCCCCCCCTGTACCCCACTGCCAGCTTCCTACCCGCCCACTGTCATCATTATGCCAATTTGCTGACCTTCTACCACCCCACCAATTTTCATCAACATCCCCATCATCCCTCTCTATCCTACCACCAAATCCCCTCTCATTATTATTCCCATCATTGTGCCCTGTGCGTGCGTGCGCGCCGGGGGGGGCGGCAAAATGCACCTTCGCCTGAGTTGGCAAAAATCCTTGCACCGGCCCTGCCTGTAAGACACCAGTCCCAGCTATCCCCTGCAGACAACTTCAGAATAACAGGAACTCTTTTGCTTTTTCTTTCTTCAGCCTCCTATACTTCCTGGCCAGTGAATATGGCATTCCTGGGGCAGCCGTGTACCAGTAGGCTAGGCTTGCTTGGCTTCTAAGAACTGGGACTGCTTTAGGTGATGCTACACTAAGCTATATTCCTTGACCACTCGTACAGAGGCGACCATTACAGTATAAACATTTTGACACAATTGGTTAATTTGTGTGATACACAAGATACAATGGTGTACATTTATTAAACAGAGAAGAGCGGAGATCCTGATGATCACAGCTGATCTCTCAGGTGTACCAGTTTATGAAGCTGAGAAGAACATGTTCTTCTCTTCTCATCACAGGACACATCCTTCTGTCATTCACTTTTACACAGATGACCAGTTTATGAAGGTGACATCTGAAGATCTCATTGGCCATCTCTGTAAAATATCCCCTCCCAGATTCTCCAGATCAGAGGTGTAGAATATGGGTGAGAAGTGCTGTGATGTGAGGAAGGAGGCTTCTTTCTTCCTAATATCAGCAATAGCAAGCTTAAAAATTGATATAAATAATAATTATATATGTTTATGTGTGTGTATATATGTGCTATATATATATATATATATATATATATATATATATATATATATATATATATATATATATATATATATATATATATATATATATATATATATATATATATATATATAATGTACACACACACAGTATAGTTATGATGTATTTTCTTTTAGGACCCATTCACATCTGTGAATGCAGAATTGTTGGTAGAATTGCGCAATTCTTGCCACGATTCCAAATTGCTGTAAAATTATGTCAAAATACGCAATGCGGTTTTGGGTGCCATCCATTGTTAATGGCACCCCAAATGCAGTTAGCAGACATGCATTTTGCCACACATTTTGTCATTTGACAAATACACTAGCACTAGAAAAAATGCACAATGCTCCATGCCCAAAAAATAATCTATTTGGCTTTTTGGGCCTTTTTATGTGCATTTTAATATGGTTTTTGATTAACTTTTTGCTGCTTTTTTCAACAAACATTTTGCCTTGGTTTTTAAAATGCATTTTAGCACATTTTCATGTGCATTTTGGTGCTTTTTTAACATATACACTGCTCAATTATTTTTTTTTTTTAAAGAAAACATTAAATTAAAGGAACACTTTGAAAACATATCAGATCTCAACGGACAAAAATCTCATGCTGGATATCTATACTGATATGGACTGAGGCGCTTGGTGCGCTGGCTATTTTTAGCAGCGTTTTACTGTGGGGTTTGCCGTAATTTTCGGGCGCTAAAAGGCCGTTTTTGGAGGCGCTACCCCATTGATTTCAATGGGAAGGGGCGCTATGGGAGTGGTATTTTTACCGCTCCTACCGCGCCTCAAAGATGCAGCTGGCAGGACTTTTTTACTATTCCGCCAGCGCAACGCTCCAGTGTGAAAGCCCTCAGGGTGAATCGCAGGCGCTATTTTTAGTGAAACAGTGTGAAAGCAGCATTAGAAATGAAAGGATGGCACATCATTTGATGTAAATGAAAATTATCCACCTACAGAGGGCTGAATACAAAGACACCCCGAAAATCAAAGTGAAAAAATTATGCAGCAAGCTAGTCCATTTTGCTGAAATTTCATTGCAACAACTCAAAATGGTCCTCAGTAGTTTGTATGGCCCCCAAGTGCTTGTATGCATGCCTGACAACATCAGATCATGCTCTTAATGAGATGACGGATGGCATCCTGGGGTATTTCCTCCCAGATCTGGACCAGAGCATCACTGAGCTCCTGAACAGACTGAGGTGCAACCTGGCACCACCGGATGGACCGAAACATAATGTCCCAGAGGTGTTCTTTTGGATTTAGGTCAGGTGAGCTTGGTTACCTCCAGTAACTGGCTGCAGGCTCTTGCCACATGAGGCCAGGCATTGTCAAGCACCACAAGGAACCCAAGACCCACTGCACCAGTGTAGGGTCTGACAATGGGTCCAAGGATTTCATCACGATACCTAATGGCAGTTAGGGTGCCATTGTATAGCCTGTAGATGTCTGTGCGTCCCTCCATGGATATGCCTCCCCAGATCATCACTGACCCACCACCAAACCGGTCATGCTGAACGATGTTACAGGCAGCATAAAGTTCTCCGCAGCTTCTCCAGACACTTTCACATCTGTCACATATGCTCAGGGTAAACCTGCTCTCATCTGTGAAAAGCATGGGGCACCAATGGTGGACCTGCCAATTCTGGTGTTTAATGGAAAATGCCAATAGAGATCCACAGTGTCCGGCAGTGAGCACAGAGCACACTAGAGGACGTCGGGCCCTCAGGCAACCCCCTGAAAGTCTGTTTCTGATTGTTTGGTCAGAGACATTCACACCAGTGGCCTTCTGGAGGTCATTTTGTCGGACTCTGGCAGTGCTCATCCTGTTCCTCTTTGCACAAAGGAGCAGATACCAGTCCTGCTAATGGGTTAAGGACCTTCTACGGCTCTGTCCAGCTCTCCAAGAGTAACTGCCTGTCTCCTGGAATCTCCTCCATGCTCTTGAGACTGTGCTGGGAGACACAGCATACCTCCTGGCAATGACACGTATTGATGTGCCATCCTGGAGGAGTTGGACTGCCTGTGCAACCTTTATAGGGTCCAAGTATCGCCTCGTGCTACCAGTAGTGACACTGACCCTGACTAGCAAAACTAGTGAAAAGCAGTCAGAAAAGATGAGTAGGGAAAAAAATGTCAGACACCTCCACCTGAAAAAACATTCCTGTTTTAGGCCCCTTTCACATTGAGGAGTTTTTCAGGCGGTAAAGCGCTAAAAATAGCGCTGCTATCCCGCCTGAAAAACTCCTGCACTGCAGACTCAATGTGAAAGCCCGAGGGCTTTCACACTGAGGCGATGCGCTGGCGGGAGACAAAAAAATCTCCTGTCAGCAGCATCTTTGGAGCGGTGAGAGGAGCGGCATGTATACCGCTCCTTCACCGCTCCTTCCCATTGAAAACAATGGGAACCGCGGCAATACCGCCCGCAATGCGCCTCTATAGAGGCGCATTGCGGGCGATATTAACTCTTTATCGGCCGCTAGCGGGGGTTAATACCGCACCGCTAGCGGCCGAATCCCGTGGTAATCCCAGCGGTATAGCGCCGCTATATTTAGCGGCGTTATACCGCAACCGCAGCTCCTGCCTCAGTCTGAAAGGGGCCTTAAAGATTGTCTCATTGTTGCCCATCTAGTGCACCTGTTGTTAATTTCAATTAACTGCAAAGCAGCTGAAACTGATTAACAACCCCCTCTGTATACACCCCTCCCCCTCTGCTACTTAACTGACCAGATCAATATCCCAGGAGTTCTGATTCAAAAGTGTTCCTTTCATTTTCTTGAGCAGTGTATTTTGGCACATATTTTACCTGTGTTTTGGTGTGCATGCCAGAAACACATGCAAAATGCATGATATGCTTTTGGTGCTATTAATTGTTAATGGCATCCCAAAAGTGGCTAGCAAATGTGCTGTTTTCCAAAATACGCATAAAAAGCAAACCAAAATACATGTTAAAATGTCAAACTATATGCTAAAAGAAGCGCCTAAGTGTGCGTTACAAACCACACCAAAATGCGTCTTAAAATAACCTGTGCCAAAATGTACGCTAAAGGTCCAAAATGTGAAAAAAATATGGCAAAATATGCATAAAGAAAGCCAAAATTAGCAACTAAAAAGGACCAAAACACATTTAAAGAATGTGCCAAAATGTGTGTAAAAAGATTTGAGTTAAAAAAAGCACTTAGGTGTACGTTTATCAAACATTGATAATTTATCTAATTTCAGTTCTCAGCAATTCTCAGAGAAAAATATTCTCCTCCGGCACCCTGTTTATGAAGTGGAGAATATTTGTTCTCAGAAGGAGAAGAGAAGTTTTTCCTCTGAGAACACCTGAGATCTGAGTAGAAGGGGGAGGGGCTGCCTGTGATCTCCTGAGACACCTGTGTGATTACAGAGCAGCTGAGATTTAAAAGTGAAACCAAAGCTAAAAAGGCCGTATTATTACATGAAAATAATAAGCACTGGCGCTTTTGGGCTCTTTCACACGGGCCAGTTTTTTAGGCGGCCCTGAACGGGCGCTCTGTGCTCCTCTATGGAGCCGTGGATGTTAGCGGTGACATGCCCGCTGGCATCCGACCCGCTCCAATCCGCCAAAGTGTGACGGAGGATCGGATCGGGTGAACACGGACAGACGGTCCGTGTTCATCCGATCCAACCATAGGGGAGAGTGGAGGAAACACAGGGCGGTCCCTGCACAATGTCTGGGGACCGCCCTGTCATTCGCCGGCTCAGCTGGGATCAACGGAGCGATCCCCGCTGAGCAAGCGGAGGTTCACGGGGCGGATCATTACTGATCCGCCCAGTGTGAAAGGGGCCTTTCTTAACCACTTGAGACCCGTGCTATTGACAAAAGACGTCAACAGCGCGGCTCTCAGGTGCCAACTGGACGTCATTTAAAGTGCATTACCCGCGTGCGCCTCTGGGGGGCACGCAGCGTGTAAACACTGTCCCGGCGCATCGCTGGGAAGCCGATGCGTGTACCTGGCAGCCGCGATGTCCGCCGGGTACGCGCGATCGTCGGGAACACAGCAGGGACGTGGAGCTCTATGTGTAAACACAGAGCTCCACGTGCTGTCAGAGGAGAGGAGACCGATCTGTGTCCCTTGTACATAGGGACACAGCATCGGTCACCTCCCCCAGTCACCCCCCTCCCCTCACACAGTTAGAACACACCTAGGATACACATTTAACCCCTTCCTCACCCCTAGTGTTAACCCCTTCACTGCCAGTCACATTTATACAGTAATTAGTGCATTTTTATAGCACTGATCGCTGTATAAATGTGAATGGTCCCAAATTTGTGTCAAAAGTGTCCGATACGTCCGTCGCAATATCGCAGTCCCAATAAAAATCACAGATCGCCGCCATTACTAGTAAAAAAAAAAAAAAAAAAAATCATAATTCTGTCCCCTATTTTGTAGGTGCTATAACTTTTGCGCAAACCAGTCCCTTTTTGCGATTTTTTTTTTTTTACAAAAATACGTCGAAAAATACGTATCGGCCTTAACTGAGAAAAAAAAAACGTTTTTTTTTTTTTTCAATTGGGATATTTATTATAGCAACAAGTAAAAAATATATATATTTTTTTAAATTGTCGCTCTTTTTTTGTTTATAGCGCAAAAAATAAAAACCGCAGAGGTGATCAAATACCACCAAAATAAAGCTCTATTTGTGGGGAAAAAAGGACGTCAGTTTTGTTTGGGAGTCACGTCGCACGACCGCGCAAATGTCAGTTAAAGCGACGCAGTGCCGGAAGCTGAAATTTCGCCTGGGAACGAAGGGGGTTTATGTGGCCAGTAAGCAAGTGGTTAACTCTGTTTTTTTTACACACATTTTGGCACATTCTTTAAAGCGGTTGTATAGGGTTTTTTTTTTTACTTTTACCTACAGGTAAACAGTTTTACAGTTTAGGAGATATTCCCCTCACAATGAGCCGCTGAATGCAGCGGCACATACGCACTGGGGATTTTTTCGGCAGTGTATTATTGCTGGGATTTGTAGTCCTCTGTAACTGCTGGTATTCTGCATTGCGTTTTATATAATGTATTATTTCTGGGATTTGTAGTCCTATGTAACTGCTGGTATTCTGCATTGCGTTTTATATAATGTATTATTGCTGGGATTTGTAGTCCTGTGTAACTGCTGGTTTTCTGCATTGCGCTGTATAATGTATTATTGCTGGGATTTGTAGTTCCTCTATAACTGGTCAGTGGTAATCTCCATTTCGCAGTATAATCATTATACAACGCAATGGAGAATACCACCAGCTATAGAGGACTACAAATCCCAGCAATAATACATTATATACAACTCAATGCAACTCAATGCAGAATACCAGCAGCTATAGAGGAACAACAAATCCCAGCAATAATACATTATATACAACTCAATGCAGAATACCAGCAGCTATAGAGGAACAACAAATCCCAGCAATAATACATTATATACAACTCAATGCAGAATACCACCAGTTACAGAGGACTACAAATCCCAGCAATAGTACATTATACAGCGCAATGCAGAATAACAGCATCTATGCTATCTTTCTCTGTACAAGATAAATAAGTTAAATGATCACTTTAAGCATCATAACCATTAAAGCTTAATGGAGCACAGATATAATGTATGGTGTGTGCGTGCATCCGGGGGGGGCAAAATGCACCTTCGCCTTAGTTGGCAAAAATCCTTGCACCGGCCCTGCCTGTGATGAGAAGAGAAGAACATGTTCTCCGCTCCTCATCTCAGCTTCATAAACTGGTACACCCGAGAGATCAGCTGTGATCATCAGGATCTCCGCTCTTCTCTGATAAACATACACCTTATTACTTTTTATGTAATTACAGCTCTTTTTAACTTTGGTTTCACTTTTAGACCCCTTTCACACTGGGGCGTTTTTTGGGAGTTTTTCAGGTGCTTTGGCGTTAAAAAAAAGCCTGCACCTGAAAGAAGCCTCATCTGCAATCCCAATGTGAAAGCTAAGTGCTTTCAGAGCCCTTTTTATACTGCCAGTGCCCGAAAAACGCTGGTAAAGCACCGCTAAGACCCCTTTCACACTGGGGCGTTTTTTCAGGCGATTTGGCATTAAAAAAAGCTCCCTCAATGGGAAGGGGGCTTTAGGAGCAGTGTATTCAACGCTCCTAAAGCGCTGCAAAGAAGCTTGCAGGACTTTTTTTAACACCCTGCCAGCGCAGCGCCTCAGTGTGAAAGCACTCGGGCTTTCACATTGGGATTGCAGATGCAGCTTCTTTCAGGCGCTTTACAGGTGCTTTTTTTTAATGCTAGAGCACCTGAAAAATGCCCCTTTTACACTGAGGCGTATTTCAGGCGTTTTAGCGCTAAAAATAGTGCAAATAATCCTTCCTGAGCATTCTCAATGTGAAAGCCCGATGCACTGGCAGGAGGAAAAAAAATCTCCTGCAAGCAGCATCTTTGGAGCGGTATAGAAGCGGGGTCTCTACCACTCCTTCCCATTGAAATCAATGGGAAACCGCGGTCATACCGCCGGCAATGCGCCTCTGCAGAAGCGCATTGCCGGCGGTATTAACCCTTTTTCGGCCGCTAGTGGGGGTTAAAACAGCACCGCTAGCGGCCGAATATCGCGTTAAATACGACGGTATAGCGGCGCTAAAAATCATGCCGCTTTACTGCCACCGCACCTCACATGCCCAGTGTGAAAGGGGCCTAAGAGCCAGTTCACTCCAGTTACAGTTCCATGTTCTTTTTTTCTGCACTAAAAATGCATGCACAGTGTTTTCCATGTATTCCAATGGCTTTGTTCACACCATGCAGTCAGTTCCAGTCAGTTTCCGGTGCAAAAACTGACCGGAACTGACTGTATTGGCGCAGAAAAAACGGAACTGCATCTGGTGTGAACTGGCCCTTAAAACTCAGCTGATCTGTAATCACACAGGTGTCTCAGGAGATCACAGGCAGCCCCTCCCCCTTCTACTCAGATCTCAGGTGTTCTCAGAGGAAAAACTTCTCCTCTCATGTCCTTCTGAGAACAAATATAGTAGTAGAATGTGCTTTGGTTTGCCGTTTCTATGTACGCCCATGCTGTGTGCGAGAAATATCTTATTAAATTGCCCACTTTAAATATTTAAATTTTCTTTCATGTCTGAGCATCAGACTGATTTAATTAAAAATATGACCCAGGATTTCTGGATTTTATACTGACTGGTCTAAGTTTTGAATAGGCCAAGATATTAAAAGGTTAAAGTGGATGTAAACCCGATTTTTTTTTTGCTGTCACAATGTATACGATTTCCTATCATCTGTGCTCAGTCTTGCCACCAAGAGTTAATCAAGCTCTGAGCAATCCTCTTTTCTTTTTTCAGTGAGATAAACGGACAAACAGGAGAAAACTTTTGTCCGTTCTTTCCCCTTGCTGTGAATGACAAGTTATTTACATATCTCATGCACTAGCTTGAGACAGGCATTATTTTTAAATTCACACCCCCACTCCTTTTCTGAAGTCATGTGGTTACTTTTCTGGATTTTGACTGGATGTTAGTGATCATAGCAGAATTTAGTGTAATGAATACACAGAAGAAAATGCATGTTGACAAGGTGAGTGTAGAGATGGGGGCGGGGAGTCTACTGACATCACGACTCCACCCACCGAGCTCTAGACAACAGTCCCACCCACAGAATCTGCAGTTTTTCGGGTCTCATAACAGACAGAGGGGAGACATTTGACAGGTAAGGATACATGCAGGAAGCGTGTATATCCTTATAGATCAGCACTATGGCAGTAGTTTATTAAGGATGAGAGTGGCTTTACATCCACTTTAATTCCAGGTCTGAAGTCATGCAAGTGTCACAAAGAAACATTTTGTTTCTTTCTTAATTTGCTGGGGGTCTGTAAACAATCCTACTTACATAACTGAAGATAGAAACAATGGTTTAGGATTTACTCACACACCTGGGGTAATAAACAATCAACAATAAACTGCAAACATTTAAAAAATATTTTTGATTCTCACTTTAATGTTTGAGCTGTGATCAAGGTGGTTGTGTCAAAATGTTAGCCCCTTGTACCCTTTTATGTGTACCTAATAAACAATTTACTAAGGATTTGGATTGTCGGCTTCTTCTACTGGAATAAACAAACTGACCCAATGTTAACATGAAGGTGGAGTGTGAAGGCACTATGGGCCAGATTCACAAAGGAGATACTCCGTCGTATCTCAGATACTCCGTCGTATCTCAGATACTCCGTCGTATCTCAGATACTCCGTCGTATCTCAGATACTCCGTCGTATCTCAGATACTCCGTCGTATCTCTCAGAGTATCTATGCGACTGATTCATAGAATCAGTTACGCATAGATAGCCCTAAGATCCGACAGGTGTAATTGTTTTACATTTCGGATCTTAGGAAGCAGTACCGCGGCCGCCGCTGGGGGGAGTTTGCGTCGTAAACCAGCGTCGGGTATGCAAATTAGGAGTTACGGCGATCCACAACGATTTTTCGCGTTCGCTACGTCGCTGCTAGTCTAGTTTCCCGTCGCAAATTTAGTCGTCGTTTTGGAGGCCCTAACTTTACACAGCACACGTATGTGCTGTATAAAGTATGGCCGTCGTTCCCGCATCAAAATTAAAAAATTCACGTTGTTTGCGTAAGACGTCCGGGAATACGGAAGTTCGCTACGCATGACGCCGTTCGAAAAAATGACGTCACTTCGTGCAAAGCACTGCGGGAATTTTGAAACGGAGCATGCGCAGTAGGTCCGGTGCGCGAGCGCGCCTAATTTAAATGGCACACGCCCCTTTAAATTACGCGGGCTTACGCCGGAGGCCGCCAGCGTAGGTTTTCATTGCAAGTGCTTTGTGAATCAGGCACTTGCGATGAAAACTTGCGGCGGTGTAACGTATCTACGATACGTTACGCCGCCGCACTTCTACGTGAATCTGGCCCTATGTATTTTTAGATGGACTTGTAGACACAAATGATGAGCAAAGCTCTTTTTTTAGTGACCAACCATTGTCTCGGCTCTGCAAAAGATAAACACAGAATGAGACCTTCTCACAGAAAGAACAGTTTTTTGGGGGGGTTTTTTTGTCACAATTTCACCAACTCAAAGCATTCATATAATATAAGTCTTTATATCCCAAACCTAAATGAATAGTAGGGATAAATAATAAAAGTCCCAAAATTTGGGAATGAATCACTTCAGAGCCCACAGACAGGATAAAACAGCACCACCGTGATAACGACTTCTGTGAAGAAACCACCACCTCAGATTCATAAGCATTAAGCATGAACTCCATCCACGGGTTAGGACACCGGACTGCAGGGATTCCAACGAGCAGATATCCGAAGGTAAGATCAATTGCTCAAGAATCGTACTTACAAACATGTAACGTTTAAAAGCATGTAAAACAGATGCCGGCCTGCACTATAGGTGCCCTTCCTCCTTCTGTTGAGCGCGGTGACGTCACAGCGTATGGCGTACACTGACGTCACCGCGCTCATGCTTTTAAACGTTACATGTTTGTAAGTACGATTCTTCTTGCTTTTTTATTAATTTTTTTATGGAAATACACTATGGTTCGTTTTCTTTTATACCTATGAACTGGGACCTTTTTCTATGAGCAATTGAGCTTACCTTCGGATATCTGCTCGTTGGAATCCCTGCAGTCCGGTGTCCTAACCCGTGGATGGAGTTCATGCTTAATGCTTATGAATCTGAGGTGGTGGTTTCTTCACAGAAGTCGTTATCACGGTGGTGCTGTTTTATCCTGTCTGTGAAAAAAAAAATTAATAAAAAAGCAAGAAGAATCGTACTTACAAACATGTAACGTTTAAAAGCATGAGCGCGGTGACGTCAGTGTACGCCATACGCTGTGACGTCACCGCGCTCAACAGAAGGAGGAAGGGCACCTATAGTGCAGGCCCGCATCTGTTTTACATGCTTTTATATTTAATGGTTTTTATTGAAGGTTTTGTCATAACAAAATGCCAGAAGACAATGGCACATAACAGTACCTAGCTTAAGTTATAACAGAGATCTGTAGGTATTCGTCTATAAACAAGGCAAACATATCATATCCTCTCAGCCCGACTCTAGTGTCCGTAGTTGAGCTGTCGGCCTCGTGTCTGCCCGTAAGGCAGCCAGGTTTGTATACTACCGCTGCGCGGGCCCCGTGACACTCATCTCCCCGGGCGCCCCTCTCGGGTTCACACTGCGCCCTGGGAGCCAAGGCCCCGGAGTCCCACGCCGCCCCATATAGTAGCGAACGGCCTATGTGATTCAAGGCATCTGCCTGCAACTGCGCAGGCAGTCAAACTGGGTAGCTATCACTTCATGACTAAATGCACCGCTAGCTGAACCGCACACCAAGAGAGGTGCAGAAGTAGGGAGAGAGAGAGCAAGACACGTGGGATGAAGAGGAAAGGTGAAAAAAGGAAGAGGAAAGAGAAGAAAGACAGAGGAAGAGGGACAGAGAGATGTCTTTATGTGTGGAGTGGAGTGCTCCCACCCCCAGGCTGTATCCCTGGTAAAAGGGACACCCCGCAGTATGTCGCCCAAGGCTCCCACACAGACCTGAATTTCTCCGATTGGTCCGCACATTTCGCTACTATCTGCTCCTGTGACATTATCCAGGAGACTTTTCTCTTAAATGCCAGGAAGGAGACTGTGGGCTTCTTCCATGCCTTAGCTATGGTCATTTTGGCCCCCAACAGTATAAAAAATGCTAAGCTCTGGGATAGTTTAGGTAGACCAGGGATACACTGGTTCAACAGTGCAACATTAGGCTGCGGTGAAATCACTGTCCCCAGCAGGGCTCCGGTGGCACGGAAAACCTTTTTCCAGAAGGCTCTAATGCGAGGGCAGGACCACCAGGTGTGAAGCATGGAGCCCCTCAATTCACAGCCCCTAAAACATTGTGGAGAGGTTCCTGGGAACATTCTTGCCAGCCTGGAGGGGACGTAATACCACCGCACCAAGAGTTTTAGGCTTGCCTCTATGAGGCCCACATTCATAATACCTTTGTACGCCCTTGTGGAGGCGCGATACCATACCGCAGTGCTCCAAGCATTGTTCAAGTCCTCCTCCCAGGCCCGTGCATACGATGGTTTCTCCGTCTTAGACATCAATGCTATGTAAATCAGGGATATTCCACCCCTCTGATCCATTGTGTTTGTACACCAGTGCTCATAGGGGGTTATGGAGGGGGGGACCGACTTCTCCGTCCACATAGAGTGGAGAAAATGGGAGATTTGTGTAAACCGAAAGAGCTCGCTGTCGGGCATATCTAGTTTTTTCCTACAGTGTGGTAGGGAAAGCGGTCCCGCTGGGGAGAGATAGTGTCCTATCCTGTATAAGCCTTTGTCTGTCCACCACCGGAATGCCCTAATATCCAACCCTGGTGGGAAGTCGGGATTATGAAACAAATGTCTCAGTGGTTTCAGGGGGGAAATCAGGGAGTGAAGGGAGTAGAGTCTGGAGCAGAGGGCAACCGAGTGGGACAGTGTTGGGGCTAGAATGGCTGGTCTGCGTCTGGGGTCGCCCCCTAAAATGAAATCAATGGTGTGTAATGGGATGGCTTGTCGTTCCATGGCTATCCAGTCGGGTTTTGGTCCGTTCGAGAATACTGCCGATATTTGTGCCAGTTGGGCTGCTCTATAGTACTCCCAAATGTTGGGAAGCCCAATTCCCCCCTCCGTCCGAAGCCGATAGAGTATGCCCGAGGGACATCTATACCCCTTTTTCCCCCAGACGAATCGGACAATCTCTGATTGAAATTTGCTAAGGAACTGTTTCTTCACCGGGATTGGTAGGGCCCGGAAAAGGTACAGAAGACGTGGGAGCAGGGTCATTTTGACCGCGTTCACTCTGCCCAGCCATGACAGCCCACCTTTAGCCCAACGCGTGATATCCCCTTTACATCGGAGGATCATAGGGGGGTAGTTGGCCTTGAAAAGGTTGTTGATGTCGGGCGTCAATTTGATACCCAAATATGGGATGTATGTGGAGGTCCAGGTGAAGGTAAAATTACTAGACATCTGTTTGAGTAGATCGGGGGGGACAGAGATATTCATCGCTAGGGATTTCCCCAGATTCACTTGCAGACCCGAGATCTCACTGAAAACCCGTAGTGTTTTAAGAATGATTGGCGTGGACAGCAGGGGTGATGTGACGAAGAGTAGGAGGTCGTCCGCGTATAGGGCGCATTTGTGTTCCCTTGTACCACATGTAACCCCCTTGACATCCGGGTTTGCTCTCAGGGCTACTGCCAGAGTCTCTATGGCCACCGCAAAAAGAAGCGGGGAGAGCGGACACCCCTGTCTGGTTCCCCTGCCTATGGCGAATGTCTCCGAGTATCTGCCCATGAGGCGTACCTGTGCAGAGGGGCGTGAGTAAAGTGACTGTATGAGGCTAAGGAAGCTAGGGCCAAATCCCCATCTACCCAGAATTCCGTTTAAGTATTCCCAGTCTATGGAGTCGAAGGCCTTGTGGAGGTCTATGGACAGCAGGAAACCCTTTTGGGGTGCCCCTCCGTCCCATTGTGATTTAAGTAGGGAGATTACATCAATGGCGCGTCTGATCTGATCCGTTCCCTGTCTCCCAGGGATGAAGCCCACCTGATCCTTGTGTATATAAGATGCTATGAAACTCGATAGTCTGTTTGCTAAGATTTTTGTCATAATTTTAATGTCGTTATTAATCAAAGATATGGGGCGGTAATTACACACTTCGCTAGGGTCCTTGTCTGGTTTCGGTATGACCGAAATGTAAGCCGAGTTTAAATCAGCTCCCAGCCGGGCTCCATCCCTGAGAGAGTTGAACAGTCGCGTCAAGTGGGGTGCCAAACGTGCCGAATTTCCTATAGTACCCCGTGGAGAAGCCATCCGGCCCCGGGGAGGAGCCTAACTTCAGGGACTTAATGGTCGCTAATACTTCCTCCTGCGTGAACGGGGAATCCAAAAGGTCCCTATGCTCCTCCGTAAGAGAAGGCAGGGGTAGTTCCGCCAGAAACTCTTTCCCTGCCGGGCTGAGGGGAGAACCGGCCGGTTTATAAAGGTCCGAGTAGAACCGTAGGAAGCTGTCCATAATTTTGGTCGGGTTCTGTGTCAAGTCACCCGTGGCCGTTTTGATTTTAGGGAAGGCTAATGATCGCTGTTTGGGGCTCAATTTAGTGGCCAGCCGGGAGCCCGTCCTGTCAGTTTGGGAATAAAATTTCGCCCCGGTCCACCGCAGGTGTTGTTCGGCCGCCGTCGTTAGGGAGAGGTTAAGTAGGGCCCGTGCCTTGTCCAGTCGGGAGAGCAGTTCAGTCGTGGGGTGGCGTTTGTGGTTCTTTTTCAACGTGCGGAATTCCTCCTCAAGTTTAAGCGTGTCCGCCCTATGTTCCGCTCTAAGCTTCGCTGCTAGCTGAATCAATTTCCCCCTGACCACCGTCTTGTGCGCCGCCCAGACCGTGGACGCAGAAACCTCCCCTGTCGCGTTAATAAGAAAGTATTCTTTGATGTCCCCCTCCAGCAAGGAGCACTGAATTGGGTCGCTCAACAGCGATTCCCTCAGGCGCCATCGAGGTGGGTTCCTAGCTCCTGTGGGCCTCTGGGTTGTCACCGTCACCATAGAGTGGTCTGAAAGGGGGGAGTCTACTATCCGGGCGCTACGTATCAGTGGTATAGTCGTGGCGTGGGTAAAAATGTGGTCAATCCTGGCGTAAGAGTTGTGTGGTGCCGAAAAGTGTGTGTAGTCCTTTGTCCGTGGGTTGGCTTCCCGCCAGACGTCTATCAACCCTGCTGAGTGAAGGAGTTTAGCTATTTTAGAGCTCTGTTTGGAAGGGCGTTTAGGTTTGGGTTTCCCGTCCACAGATTTATCTAGTGAGAAGTCAAAAGCTGTGTTAGAGTCCCCTCCCATGAAGACTGTGCCCTTAAGGTGCGGTTGTAGCTTCCGAAGCAAGGAGTCAAAAAAGGATTTTTGGCCCTTATTTGGGGTATAATACGACACGAATGTATAAAGTTCCCCATCTATGTGTCCTGATACCAGGAGATAGCGACCCAGCGGATCGACAATCGATCCCACCAGGGAGAGGTTGATGTGTCTAGCGAAACAGATGGCTACCCCTTTTGTTTTGTTGTCTGCTGATGAAAGAAAAAATTGGGGGTAACGCTGATGTAGGAACGTGGGTTTGTAAGAAGATGGGAAGTGGGTCTCCTGAATCATAAGGATATCTGCGTGCATAGAGTGGTAGAGTTGGAGGAGCTTCCTGCGTTTAACGGGTGAATTTAGTCCCTGCGCATTATGGGAGATGAGTTTGAGGGTAGGTGGGGGGGGTTGTGTGTCAGTCATGGATCAGAGGTGCAGAAACTATACCAGCCACACGCAGCCTACCTTGAGCCCGCAGCGAGAGCTTCCAGTTGAGAACGGACCATCGGTGCACACTGGTCTTGAGACCCGGGACGAAGGACCGGAACCTGCCGTGGGACCTAAGAGCACCCCAGGGATTATGAAAGGGAAGGAGAGAAGAAAGAGATGAAATGGAGAGGAAAGAGAGAAGAGACAATATTATGCATGTATGTCTGCATCGATGCATACCTGCAAAAATCAGTGTTAAACAGTGCATAACTTGATCCTGGGGGTCCCCCGACCCCTCCCCACCCCGGGGTGAAGTGGGCACGCCCGCCTCTACCCCTGCCCTATTAGGGAACTGAAGCTTCCCTAATGCCGGAAAACCGGATATGGATTCGATTGCACCCATGGCGCTCTCGATCCAACGGAGGTGCACTGGGTCCACCACGGCCCCACCACCACTAACCGATAACTGAGGGCTAACCAGGAGCCCGTGATGCCCAATAACTAAGCGCCCCCCCTGTGCGGGGGTGTTCCCCCGGGAGCTAGGATGCCCATCCAAAGCGCAAACCGGTACATATACTGTGAGGGATGCTACCTCCCCGGGGTTGGCACCCCCCCCCCCCCCAAGTGATCCTATGTTAACGTAATGCCAATATTGTAACCGTTGAGTAGCATGGCTATACCTGCTATGAACTCTATTCCCCGTGTAACTTTGCAAAAATGCATCCCCCAGGAGCCCTGTGGCTCCGAACCAATCCCCCTCCTCCCCCGAGTCCAGGTTAACCCCCCCAGTTCCGGTGGAGGGGGAAGTAACACTCCCAAAAACTTAGCAAGAGAACTAATAAAAGAAAAAAAAAAAAAAACATAAACATTGTGTAAAACTTATACGGTGTTAGGTCCCTGCACCCCGGGTACCTCCCCCCTCCGAGCTGTCCCTTGGGGAAAAAACAAGGAAACCGCGGAGGGTCCCCAAGTCCCCTTTAAGAAGGGGAGACCCTCTCGAGTCAGGGTCCCTAAATGACAAAGAGGGACATCAGAGCCCGATCCTCAGGTACGGAAGTTCTCCTTGGAACGCTTGTGGGTCTGTTTCATCCAGGTCTGCTGCAGCGGGCTGCCAGGCGAAGGCCTTTTCGTTGAAGCCGAGGGTCCTCTGTTGTTCTGTGAGCTCGGGGGTTCCAGGGCGATCAGTCCAAGTTGAACCAGCAGGTGCTCCCCCTCCGCGAAAGTTGAAAAGCCATAGCTTTTATTTCTGTAGGTGAAGTTTACCCGGATCGGGAAAGACCATCTGTATGTGACCTCCTTTTCCATAAGGACCTGCAGCAACGGTTTCAGAGCTCGCCGCTTTTGTACTGTATAGGGGGACAGGTCTGCAAAGATTTGAATCTTGTGACCGTTCAACATGAGATTGTCCGAACGCCTTGCCCTTTTCATCACCTCCTCTTTGACCGCATAAAAGTGTGGTTTCACAATGATGTCTCTGGGTAATCCATCCGATCGGGGGGCTTGCAATGCTCTGTGAGCTCTATCCAGCTCCAGACGGTGCTCAGCAATGTCAGGGATGAGGTTTTTAATGAGGGTTTTCACTGCGACCTGTACCTCCTTATCGGTTTCGGGGAGCCCCCTCACCCTAAAATTATAGCGTCTCGAACGGTTCTCGAGGTCGTCTATTTTTGCAAATGCTGTTTCCAATTGCTCCTGCACGTCTTGTAATCTGGCAGAGTTCTGATTAATCCTTGCTACTGCCTGATCAGCTTTCTGCTCAATAGTGTCCATCCTCATCCCCAACTGCAGTAAATCAGCATGAATGGATGATGTGATTTGTGCTGCGTTTACAGCTAGGCTTTTGGATAGCATTAGGGAGAAGGCAGACATCATAGAAGGAAAGTCTGTGGGGATGGGGGCCTCCTCCTGTACCTCATATACTGAGAGCAGCATCCCTGTATGGGGGTCCATCATGGGGGTAGTGGGGAATCCAGCTCCCACTCTCTCCAGCAGTGACTCGGTGGATGCTGGGGATGCAGCTGCTGCCAGGGGGGGGAATTCTGTACCCGGGGACTGCGGGGGGTGCAGATCCTGGTCCGCTATGGAGTCCTCCTGCAGCGCCGTTTCAGGCAGGCCTCGTGTCGCCGCCATCTTGGCATAACTGAGGGGGCCCGGAGACGCCGCCATCTGACCTGTCAGATCCCTCCGGACGGACGGCGCGGACATCTGCGGGCTCAGGGGAGCTTCCCCTACACGGTGATCCCGGTGGTACGGCTGCGGGGGCGCTCAGACTGCTCCGGTGGGACTCGTTAGGCCGTGGTGGAGCGGAGCTCTAGATGACGGCAGCCATCTTGGGAGCTGCCGCGCATGCGCCTGTTTTACATGCTTTTAAACGTTACATGTTTGTAAGTACGATTCTTCTTGCTTTTTTATTAAAAAAAATACGGAATTACACTATGGTCCGTTTTCTTTTATACCTATGAATTGGGACCTTTTTCTATGAGCAATTGAGCTTCCCTTCGGATATCTGCTTGTTGGAATCCCTGCAGTCCGGTGTCCTAACCCGTGGATGGAGTTCATGCTTAATGCTTATGAATCTGATTGTTCTGGTAAGCGGCTTTCCATAAGGTATTGGTTTCTTCACTGAAGTCGTTATCACGGTGGTGCTATTTTATCCTGTCTGTGGGCTCTGAAGAGATTCACTCCACAATATTGGGACTTTTATTATTTATCCCTACTATTCATTTAGGTTTGGGATATAAAGACTGTTTTCTTTGTGATTCCAATGCTTATCTTGTTTGCTGGTTTCCTGCATTGGCGCTGTTTTTATTTATATTATGTTGTTTATGTTTATCTCATAAAACTGTTGCCTTTGATCTTTATTGATGCACAATATTTTTTACCATTAGGTTAGTGCAGTTTTTTCTTTTGTGTTATATAATATAAGTCATTTCACAAACTCTATACTGCAAAATCATCAGGACCCTGTTTGATATATACAATATACCTTACAAGCTATTTTACCTGACAAAAATCATGGACATATTCATATGATTGTGTAGCACTACCCCCGAAGTAGCTGCTAGTTTAAATTTTGGACTCCGATTACCATACTGTTCCATACGCTCGTTTCAGAGGTTTTCCTTGAAGAGTTGTCCATAAGAATGTACGCACCAACACGAAGTCTCTTTCAAGGGTTTTATTAGGCAAAGTTCTCCAACAGAGGGGTAGAGGGACAGGGAAAGACTCAGGTACTTTTGCTTTGCGGATCACGGGTACCATTTAAATCCAGAGGATTATCTCAGCTCCACACTGGATTCCAGCAACCACCAGATAGGCCTACTCTCACCGGCCTAGCAGCTGGTGCGAAGCTCGACAAAGTCTCTGCCACAGACTTGATAAGTATTGTCAGGCCATCCCATAATCTTCTGCCACAAGATTATGCAACCGACTGCACACTCGATATAGTTCCAACAAAAGTTACACGACTCACGGTGCCAAGAATCTTTCAGCCAGACCGGCAGCACAGTGAGGTAAATCAGCCAGGGTACGTCCATAAATTGAATCCCACTGGTTCAGCTTCCTTCCATAGATAAGGTAGCGAAGGACCATCCCTGGATCAGTAGGCCCCAGAAACTCCTGGGCCTACTCTCAGTTGCTAGGCCTCGGGCAAGCCGGCTACGAAACAGCTCAACATCCCTGAGGCCAGGAGGGCCATCAGGTCGGAATCGGAATACGAACCCCGCCAAAATGCGTCTGTCACTTAAGTACCCCTCCCCAGCATGCACAGCAGGTTGACCATGCCCCTGAGCCACTTCTGAGAGAGAGAGATACCCAATGCATCCATTTAATGAACGACACTGGCCTATTTTAATGAAAGACAAGGATTTGAAATCATCCATAACCAGTGTACCCAAATTCATTTATAGGAAAGCCCCAGGACTGAGAAATAAAATAGCCCCCAATGTGCCTGATCCACCTAAGAAACTTGTCACCTTTTTGGACGGTTCTGGGTTCCATCACTGCACTCAATGCAAAACATGCAGAACCACACGTAAATCCAGAGAAAAAAAGAAGATCACACATTTTAAATCTAATGTGACAGGGGAAGGTTTCAAAATTAAACCCTTGATTACGTGTGGATCTGATCATGTGACATATGTACCCGAGTGCCCCTGCTCACTTCAGCATGTGGGCAGGACCACTCGACAATTAAAAATGAGGATAAATGAGCATCTAGCAAATATTGCAAAGGATTTCCCAAACCATAGTGTCTCTAGACACTTTACTAAATATCATAACAGTGACCCAAGCCTGTGTACCTTCTATGGTATAGACAAAATCAGCAAGCACTGGAGGGGCACGCATATGACTCGAAGTGTCTCACAAAATGAGATGAAGTGGGTGCACAGGTTACGTACTATGCAGCCCACTGGTCTCAACATTGAGCTAGACCTAAACTGCTTTTTAGCCAATGATTAAATTGTTTCAGACCCGAGTTCATTTATGGTAGTTTAACATTTTTTGTATTTATTTAATATTGAATTATGACCCAATTTGGGAAATCAAGAACTAACGAGTCTGTACATACCTTGGAAATGCTTTATGGTACCAATATTGTATTACATCTTAGTTAAGCATGTACGATGACCTTCTATTTAGCTTCTCGTAGTGCAAGCTCTGAGTTCCCCTAGTGAAGTTGCACACCTTACAGGGTGTGTCTTCCCTCCTTTTTCCCCTTTTTTTCTTTCTGCCCCTGAGGCTAGTTAGTCTTGTTATGTCTACACCGCGACTACCCTTAATAACATATTGTCTATCTATATAATTTAGAGACCTTTATATACCTTTATTCATAATTGTTAATATTATATATATATATATATATATATATATATATATATATATATATATATATATATATATATTTTAACCAATTTTTTTAATTTAATATGATATGAATTAGTGGCTTGCACGCCTAGAGGGATGCGAAGCTAGTTAGTCGCCTCCCCCCCGCGCTATTTAGACTATGAATGTCAGTGTCCTTTAAACTGACTATATTTAACTTAGTTGTGCGTGCTATGTCCAGCAATAGTCACTGCTGAGTGACATTGGCTAGTGTGACTGTCTGCCATTTATATTTTTATTGTCCGGAATTCCATATTTTTAAATAGAGATATGCACGTCCGGAGGGATGCGAGGGTAGCTGGCTTCTTTCTCCCCGTGTATTTTCTCTCCTTTTGTATGACATGTCAGAGTTTTTTGCACAATAGATTTGGTGTATTTCATTGCCCATGTGTATAATGCTTAGTCCTATCTGACATGCATTGGGAATTGTGTTATTTTTGCAGCCTAAACGGCACCGTGGCTGCTTTATTTTAGATTTCAATTTGGACCAATGGGTAGTCTCCCTGAGACTACATATACCATCATGCACTAGTGATCGGGCACGCCCCCTGAAGACGTTGAACCTAACGAAACGTACGTCGGAGGCGGACCCGATCACGTGACGTGCCCCCCTGCTCGTGGAGCTGTCAGCTGGGACGCCAGGCTGTGCTACGGTGTTAGCACCGCAACAGACGACCCACACACTTACCGCACCGCAAGGCAGCAGTGATACACTTGCAGCCCCAGTGCCGGGTAGGCACTTATAAAGTAAGAGGCCAATTTGGCCGTTTGTTTGTTTTTTCTACTTTGTTTTTTATGAATACATTTTACCTATCAGTATTACACTATTGGCATCTCCATTGCCTTTTTTTGTTGCATATCCTAAACTGGAATCCCTGGTGACGAGGCTAAGATCTTTTTTCCTGTCCGATGTGTATGCAGGCACAATCCTGCATAGGCTCATTTGACTATCTTTTAAATAACATAGTCCATTCTTTCCGGTAAGCGCATTCTTTTGCTTCAACACAATAGTGGGTGTTAAAGAAGACTGGATTGTGGTGGTGGCTTTTTCCTTTCCCTTAAAGCAAGATTAAACCAACCAAGAAGAATTGTTTTATATATGTGTGACACACTGGTTAACACACTATTGGGACTTGATTTCATGGTTCTATGACACAGAGACACTTTTTGATGTTTTGTCAATAATTGTATTATTATTTTGTAATTGCATATAGTGTTACATATATTTTCTTCACAGGATCACTTCACTTAATATTAATTATCTATTGGTATCACTGAGTGGTCTAGCGCCCTCTACTTATATTTTCCACCCAATGCATCCAGCCTGTTGCCTTTCCAATCGTGACCTGCGGTGACAGCGACACCCACCGTCAGGGGGGAAACTTGTGCAACCCAGCTGAACTGAACAGAACTAACAATTTAGAATAATTATTCTGAACCAAACTACTGCTCGACAACTATAATTTAACACATAGCGCCCACTCAATGGGAACAGGGCGCTACAATTGTAAATCATAACACGGTATTACACAGTATACATTATCTTGGCAAAGGATCGGGTTACATTCAAGACCCTTTGTCTCACCCACAAATGCACACAAGGAAACGCGCCTTAATACTTATGCGAGAAAATAAAATACTACACCCCTAATCGGGCCCTCCGATCAACTAACCAAAACCTCCTCCACATCCCCAAGTCCCGCTACAAATCTAAAGCAGAATGAAGATTCGCAGTCCAAGGACTACGGCTATGGAACGCTCTACCCATGGACATCCGCATGGAAGAAAACCATTGGGCCTTCAGGAAAAAACGTAAGACCCACCTCATCTGAAGGATCTGGACGACATTGGATACAAAGCACCTTGAGGCGATTTAGTTTGCATTTGTAGCGCTATACAAGTTACTCACTCACTCGCAAGATATTCAATCAATGGAAAAGGGGTATTAAAGCAGAGTTACGCCCAAAAGTGGAACTTCCGCTTATCTGACCCCTTCTGTTTTATACAGGTACCCTGTCTCTACTTCCGGGAGACCGTGCCGAGGCAAAGTACATCAGCAACTCGGTCCCCCTCCTCCTTCCCTTCTACCAGGCCAGTGAGAGATCACAGCTCGCTTCGTGCATTCGCAGTAGGGACACGGCGGTAAAGCCAAAAGGCTATACTGCTGGGTTCCCTTACCAGCAATGGCAGAGGCAGCACTCGACCAGCCGATGGAAACATTATCTGCGGTGTCGACATCTCTGGACTCCAGGACAGGTAAGTGTCCTAGCGTTAAAGGTCAGCAGCTGCAGTATGTGTAGCTGCTGCCTTTTCATTTTTAAAGGAACATTAAAGGTTCGTTTTTATTAGATCAATTGATTGCTGTAAGCTAGAGCATTTAATTATCACTTACCTCGTTTTTCCTTTTGACCTCCAAAATACAGTAATCCAGGTTTGAAAATGCCATTTCCTGTCTCTCCTCTTCTTGCTTTCCACCAGCATCTGAGCCGTTTTGCATGGTGGAAAGCAGACTGTGCTCACCCCCTCCCTATGACTACAGCCCTGCGTGAAGATGCTCTCTTATCCCTCACAGACATGGAGGCTAAGCCTAATGGGAACTGTAGTTCCCATTAGGCCGTGATGTAGCAAGAATGAATGCGCACCACAAACCAGGAAGTCAGTGAGAATAACGATTCAGGAGTGACGGAGGTGAATAAAACAGCTAGATTTCAACAGGTATCAAACTAGTTATAATGCAAAACATTACTTTTTACTTTATCAGCTACTGTCAGACTTTAATTTAAGAGGAAAATATTTTTGTCTTTACAACCCCTTTAACTCCTCTTTAATATGAATATTTTTTTATCAATATTGTTAGGGAAATGTGTGTTGTGACGTAACTATATTCGATTAATAGTTTAAAGTGTTCTAAGTATTTTATGTATTCCATTTGCTATATATATGGAATTCCACCTCCTGATAATCAAAAATTCTTATTGTTAAATATTGCTGCATTAGAAATGTTCCTCTCATACATTGGCACATTGGCAGTTACCAGATCTCCTAAACATTACATAACATATACAGTATATATATATATATATATATATATATATATATATATATATATATATATATATATATATATATATATATATATTGTAGCAGAGCGTCCCAGAGAGAGCCTGGGAAAGTCCTGTTCGGGGTTTACATCTCTCCCAGGCTCCTCTCTTATACGTTCAGGGAGCTCTGATCCAGGATCCACTACATGTGTTGGCCCTCTTCCCCAGGCCAATTTAAGCTCACCTGAGCAAACAGCCTTTGCTCTAACCTGGGAAACACATAATAGTGTTGGTCTGTGAGAGCAAGGAGGTTGGTAAAAAAATGTTAAGCAGTATTGATGTGGAAGCTGACAAGCTGTAGGCTTGTTCAGCCTGGTAGTGAGGGCTTGTAATATTGTATAGTTAGTGCCGAGACACGGCTAGGCTTTTGTTTAAATTACTTTTGTTTTGTTTTGTTTTTCTGCACACTGTATAGCACCTGTAAATAAGACTTTGTATATAACACCAATAAACACCCCACTGTTTGTCACGTATACCATGGACTTGGTATCTGTGTCTGCTCATCCCAGGGAGCTTTTGTACCTGCTACTTATCCCCCAGCTTAATATATATATATATATATATATATATATATATATATAAAGAAATATCACATGGCCACACACTTGTTATGAGAAAATTAACATTCCTATACCAGATTATTTTACAAGATTTTAGAACAGACATTCCTTGTCCTAGAATAACACCTGGTGGCTCAGAGAGGCAATGCTTAAACAAAGAATGACTCAATGGTTAACCGGATTAACCAATAAAAAGAAGTCCCACTTTCTGGGCTAGGCTTATTAACATTTTTATGAGCTTATTATTCAGAACTGAATATAGGATAAGTGTAGGAAGCCATTAAGATGACAGACACCCATCCATCCACATTACAGCCATCCATACCGAGATCTATCCATCCAGAGAGACTCTCATCATCTGACCCCTCAGGGGTGCCAAGACCTAGCTCCAACCTAGCAAGACACCATTTTGGGAAAGGCTCTTTTTAAGAGACTCTTTTAAGAGACTCTTGTAATGACCATTGTAAGCCAGCAGCCATTTTAAAAGGGTAACTATAATACATTGACATTTTACTGATTAGTTGCTTAGCTTGATAAGCCTATGGATTTATTTCTTGTGATACCTAGATTGCTCTCCCTCTGATATTATAACCATTTTTTTTTTTTTATTCTAGATTTAGCTTTTCAATTTAAATTATTTTCTGTTTTTGCGCTATAGTAGCATAACGCTTATTCTTTCTGCAAGAGAATAACTGTTGGACATAATAAAACGGAGACTATTGTCTGATAGTTAGTTATATATGGTTATTATGCTGGCGCCATCTTTTATTTTTCACGCTCTATGTGGTTAGGCTGTGAAAAAGTTTAATGCACGTGGTATTGCCAGACAGAATGTGTTTCAAAATAGCAGCAAATCGCAGGACGCCCATGTGATCCCTGTCACTTCCAATGGCACCTTGATCGCGTTGCGATTTTGCCACGATTCGCGAGAAGCCTGTCGCCCAAAAGAAGTACAAGAGCTGTTCGCGCGACTGTTTGTGTTATTTTTTAACACGAATGGCGCCTGTCGAATCCTGGCAAAAGTAACATGGAATGCACGGACATCCTGTGATTTGCCGCTATTTCGAAACGTGATTCTGAACGCCAAAATGTGAACGGAGCCTTGTGGTTTATGTACCAACCCATGCTTGCTAGTTGCCTTTCCCCTAAGTGCTGACTACTTTTAAATATTTAGACCTTGGAGTGTTTGCTTCCCAAAAAGTCTCACGCATGAGATATCCCTATATTTGGGAGGCATCGCAGAATGTGTTTTGGGGTGTAACAACATTTATTTAAATATAAAAGTTGTGCTAAAAATTACAACTTTAGAAAAACTCACCATACCTCTTAAATACCTTGGACTGTATTCTTTATAAAAAGGGGCCAGCTGGGGGGTATCTCTACTGTCCTGGCATTTTAAGGCCTCAAGAAATGAGATGGGGCAGTCAGTACATAGAGACTGATCAATTTTCAAATTTTATATATATATATATATATATATATATATATATATATATATACACACATACATACCATTGCTTGTAGACTCTATAACTTTTACAAAGACAAAATAATATACACTGATCTGGGTTATTTGTATCAAAGAAATGAAACAGAAAACATATTGGCTTAAATTTACCAAAAAAAAAGAGTTGATAGAAGTATGATTTTTTTTTTTTGGCAAAAAATAAACCCAGTGGTGATTAAATGCCAAAAGAAAGCTCTATTTGTTTTAAAAAATGATAATTTAATTTGAGTACAGTATTGCATGCCTGAGTAATTGTAAAAATGTGACAGTGTTGAAAACTGAAAAATGTCCTGGGCAGGAGGGGGATGAAAGTGACCAGACTTTAAATGGTTACATAGCATGCTTGGGGGATCCCTTAAAGCTGTTTAATAGAATGTTAGAACTCTTGGGGGGCAGCGTCAGTGACACCATATTCTGGCATTATATAATGTGCATGTCTATTCATCTACTTTACATTTACATAATTGCTTGGCTTACATACAACAGCAGCAGCAAACCAAAATGATTGATTTCCATCCCAAAATAAATTGTAGCACACCGTTTTTGGCAAAATTGAATTTTTTGTGTAGAAGTAATAATTGAGTGTTGGAAGTAGCAGAGGCAATACAGCTAAGCCTATTTTATGGTACCGTATTTGCCAACGTATAAGACGACTGGGCGTATAAGACGACCCCCTATTTTTTCAGGAAAAATGTTGGTTTTGGGATATACTCGCCATATAAGACTACCCCCTTCCTACTAGTCTTTATGGAAGCTGAGGGGTAGCCGGAACAACCACTGACAGGAACAACCACTGACAGAAACAGGCTTTTTTCAAATCTCACTGTGCCATTACATGCCTCACTGTGCCATTTAATTACATTACATGCCTCACTGTGCCATTACATGCCTCACTGTGCCCAGGGCCGGCCCAAGACATTGTGCTGCCTGGGCCCAAGAATTAAATGCTGCCCCCCCCCCCCCAAAAAATAATAATAATCACGCCCACCAAAAGGCCCCCACATCCATTATTTTTATATCAGAACAACTAAAATTAAATTTATCAGAAAACCTTATTAAAAATGCCATAAATCTATTCCCTATTTTGTAGACGCTAATGCGCAAACCAATCAATATTCGCTTATTGCGATTTTTTTTTTTTTAACCAAGAATATGAAGCAGAATATCAGCCTAAACTGATGAAGACAGTTTTTTGGGGGATATTTATTATAGCAAAAAGTAAAAAGTACCATTTTAAAAAAAAAAAATCTTTTTTTTCTTGTTTATAACGCAAAACATAAACTGTAGAGGTGCTCAAATACCACAAAAAGAAAGCTCTATTTGTGGGAAAAAACATAAATTTTGTTTGGGTACAAGGTCGCACGACCGCGCAATTGTCAGTTAAAATAACAGTGCCGTATTGCAAAAAATGGCCTGGTCATTAAGGGGGCAAATCTTCCGGGGCTGAAATGGTTAATCAGAGCTGGGCAAGGTAAGTCCCTGGGTGGAGGCGGGGCTAATTGACTAGGCACGGGGGCTGAGCGCTCTGAATGCTGAGGCAACCGTGGCCTCTGACGTCACTGATTTCTAGACGCTGGGCGATTCTAGCAACCAGTGCAGCGCACAGCCGACCGGGATCGGCCCTGCTCCTCCTGACTGATCCAACCTCATCCTGACAGGTAGGGTTCATCCGGGCGGCTACTAAGGTACGGGTAGAGTTGTAGCTTGAAGCTTGTGGGTCCTGGTGCAAAAGACACTTCCACAGCCAACCAGCTGCCGTTATTCAGATGGCTAATGCTCGCCAGGGGGCCGGCCATCTGAATAGTGGGTGGCAGCGGCGCTGGCGACAATACATAGATTCATGCAATGCATGAATCTATGTATTGTTTTCAGTGGCGGTGCAAGAGAGATGGTGTCAGTAGAGAAGTGGAAAGTGTCAGCGGATCTTGTCAGTAGGGCAGAGGACAGCTTCAGTGTTTTTTTTTTTACCATTTTTTTTTCATCATTTTATTAGCCCTGTTTGGGGGGGTTTTGGTTTTTGGTCTCTGAATGAACACAGGGGTCCCCCTACTGCCTGTACACTACAAGACCCAGCAACGCCCCCTAGCACATGCAGTTCCCTCTCCCCCCACACATATCACTGCAGGTATTCATTTATATCAGCCCCCCCCCCCCCCCCCTGCGCAAATGTCCTCTATAGTGTGTGTGTGTGATAATGTGTGTGTACTGTAAACAGACCTTTATGAGCGGCACAGCAGCACAGCAGCGTCTAGTCTTCTCCCCGGCTCCTCCTCCTTGTCTGTGTACTCAGAAGGTGTCAGAGTGGAGGAGGCGTGGTAGGGGCAGGTTTATCAGCAAGACAAGTATGGAGCCGTAGTAAAACGTAGGTGGAGTACAGCATGACAGGGTGTAGGTAACTGGCAGTGGGGAAGAGGTTAAAGGAATGGGGGTGGTTAGTAGAGTAGGAGTCTTAATGGATTGGAAGATACAGCAAAGGGGAGGAGTTGGCTGGATTCGTGGGGAGAGAGGAGGAGGGGACAGCAACAGTCGGTGAGAGGAAGCCTGAAGGGAAAGTCATCCAGCTCCCAGCATTATACAGCGGTACGTGCGGCCTGGTTAGTCAGTGAGGGAATATGAGTGAGGTAGCTAGTTTGCTAGAGCAGCTGAGGGCTGTGGCGGAGACTCATGGAGCGGACTGGCTACAAAGCCAGATTACCGCGTCTCTGCGGGGGGGTACAGCAGGGCCCTCCCACCACGCGGCCTGCATCCACGCGCTCGAGGCGGTCTATTCCGCCGGAGCGCTTTAGCCCGGACAATACCCCCAGGTCACAGAGGAGGGTGAGGAGCCCCAGTCGGTCCCCGTCGGGCCCCCCCGCGAAGCAGGCCCAGGCATCCGGTTCACGAGCGGGGGGGGAGGGCGCAGGGCGCACAACGCGGCGAGTCCCGGGTTTCTAGGCCTCCTTCCCCTATGGTGGTGCGGGCGCAGATTCACTCGGCTGCCCCCACTGGCGATGCTCCGGTCGGGGGGGGCGGCCCGACGCGGGAAGGATCCTCCAGCAGGCGCCGGCCTAGCGCGATCCACAGGCGGCAGCCTAGCACGTGGCGAGGCCTCCACTAGCGGTGGGGGGGGGAGCGGCAACTACACATTCGCGCCAGTCGGGAGGTCCCGCCTCCAGGTCTCGGCAGGGGCCTGGGAGGGTTGACCGGAGAGAGGATGGTGCTCAGGCCGCGTCGGCGGTGCTGAGGGACGAGCTTATCGAGGAGTTCAGCAGCGATGGAGAGGAGAGCCCTCGGGGGGGGGGTCGCCCCCGCCCCTCTCACTACGCCAGCTGTGTCCAGAGGTCGAGGTGGAAGAGGAGAGGAGCGTCTGCGGCCACACGGGCAGGCGGCGGTGCTATCCAGCAGCAGTGAGGAGGGGGAGCTGACGGAGGACCCCCTGGAGGACGGGAGAGCAGCAGGACTTTCGGCTGGAGGACCGTCACGGCCGCGCCGACCCGGTAAGACCAAGTCTCAACGTCCTATGGGGGGAGGTGGGCCGGTGGGGTCACAGGAGATTAGTGGGGGGGTGGCGGTGCTTAATCACACGGGGGAAGGGGGGGTATGGGATGCTTTGCGGGAGCTGCTGCGTAGGTTAGATGGGAGTGCCCCCCAAGTTCCTGCCCCGGTGAGTCCATGGGTCCCTCCCGTACAGGTGGGTCTCCCCACGGGGTCAGCACCCCTTTTGCAGGCAGCGCAGGTACCAGTGGTTACCCCCCCCCACACAGACAGCACCCACGACAGGAGTTGCAGGGACGCAGACAGAGAAGGACAGCGAGGGATCTGCGGCGCCGAAGAAAGACAAGGACAAGGATAAAGACGTCGAGAAAATTCGGTTGGACGACGCGGCGAGGGGGGAAATTTACATATGTTTTGAGGGGCCACTAGGGGCCCACCTAAAGCCGGAGGTGAGGGAGAAAATTGGAAAAGACGAGTTTGTGGAAATATTTTCACTGCTCCCGCTGGAAAAATTTAATCTCGACCGGGTGAAACCGGACGAGAGTAAAAAAGATGAGGAGGAGAAGCGCAGATACAGGCTGATTCCACGCACGTTTGCGAATTGGCTGCAAGCGTTTGCGATTTTTGCGAGCGTAATTGGGGAAAAGTCCCCCGAGAACTGCTCCGCACTGTTTTGTTACCTTGATGCCATTCATGAAGCGCATAGGGTTTATGGGGGGTTAGCGTGGCTGCGGTATGACGAACAATTTCGTCAGCGTAAGGCGGTGCGGCCGTCCATTCGGTGGGATCATAAGGACATCAGTTTGTGGATGAGGTTGATGACAAGGCCGGCGAGCCAGTCTTTTCCAGGGGGGGCCGGCGGCACTTCCGCCGCGGGATCGCCGGCCCCTTAAAAAGAAAGGGGTCTGTTGGCAGTTCAATGACGGAACCTGTAGGTTTGGCGGGTCCTGCCGATTCAAACATGAGTGTTCAGGATGTGGGGGGACACACGCCTTTAACAGATGCTTTAAACAAGGAAAAGGACGTTCCGGAGACGGCGCTGGAAAAGGGACTGACGCCGGTGAGACTGGGAAGGATGCTGCCTTTTCTAAGTAAGTATCCGGATAGGGCGGCGGCGGGTTTGTTGGAAGCGGGTTTCAGGGAGGGTTTCGTGATCCCTAGTACGATGCTGGAGGTCCCTCCGGTGTCGGGGAATTTGAGGTCGGCACTGCTCCACAAAGGAGTGGTGTCGGCAAAATTGGCCAAGGAGGTGGCGCTGGGCCGGATGGCCGGCCCATTTCCGGAGCCGCCGGTAGCGGGCTTGATAGTGTCCCCGCTAGGGGTGGTTCCTAAGAAGGAGGCGGGGCAGTTTCGGATGATTCATCATCTGTCTTACCCAAAGGGGAATTCGGTGAACGATGGTATTGACCCGCAGCAATGTGCGGTTACCTATACGTCGTTCGATGCGGCTGTTTCCTGGGTTCGGAAATACGGCAGGGGTGCCCTGATGGCTAAGACGGATGTCGAGTCGGCATTTCGGCTTTTGCCGGTGCATCCCGCCAGTTTGCGTTTGTTAGGGTGTCACTGGCAGGGCGAATATTTCGTTGATCGTTGCTTGCCGATGGGATGCTCCATTTCCTGCGCCTTGTTTGAGGCTTTTAGTTCATTCTTTGAATGGACAGTCAGGGAGGTGGCGGGGGTGAATTCCGTCGTCCATTATTTGGATGACTTTCTGTGTGTGGGGCCCCCGGAGTCCCGCTGTTGCGGGGTGTTGCTAGGCACAGTGCAGTACTTGGCGGAGCGTTTTGGCATTCCCTTGGCGGCGGATAAGACGGAGGGCCCGACTTCAGAATTGGTTTTCTTAGGGATCACTATTGACTCCATGGCCATGGAGTGTAGGTTGCCGGAGGACAAAGTGGTGGCGCTGCGGAGTGAGGTAAGTGTAGCTCGGGTCCAGAGGAAGATTCGGTTGAAGGAGCTGCAGTCTTTGTTAGGGAAGTTAAATTTTGCCTGTAGAATCATTCCTATGGGGCGCATCTTTAGCCGGCGGTTGTCGGCGGCCACGGCGGGGGTTCGAGTGCCGAACCACTTTGTGCGGCTGACCGCTGAATTGAGGGATGATCTGAGGGTTTGGGGGACCTTTTTGGATTCCTTCAATGGTCGCTCGATGTGGCAAACAGGACCGGTCAGCAACGCTGATTTGGTGTTGTTCACAGACGCGGCGGGGTCGGTGGGTTACGGAGCTTACTGTCAAGGTCGGTGGAGCGCGGAGCCCTGGCCGGAGGCATGGAAGGAAGCTGGTTTCCTTCGCAACTTGGTGTTACTGGAGTTATTTCCCATTGTGGTGGCAGTGGAATTGTGGGGGGAATCTCTCAGGAATAGGAAAGTGCGGTTCAATTGCGACAACATGGGGGTGGTGTGGGCCATTAACAATATCTCGGCATCTTCCCCCCCAGTGATCAGGCTACTGCGTTACCTGGTGCTTAAGTGTTTAAAGATAAATGCTCTGATTTATGCGGTGCACATTCCCGGAGTGGATAACAGATTAGCGGATGCTTTGTCTCGTTTCCAGTGGGAAGAGTTCCGGAAGTTGGCGCCGGAGGCCGAAGGGCTGGGAGAGCCTTGCCCGCAGAAGTTGTGGGCCATTGCACTGGAGTCGCCGCAGGACTGATACGGCAGTCGCTCAGCGAGGGAACATGGAGGGCATATTCCAAAGTGTGGCAGGAATGGGGCGCCCTGAGGGAGGAGGTAGGGGGGTCGGAGGACCCAGAGGAGGTGCAAGCGTTAGTTTTGTTTTTCATCTGCAGTAATTATGAACAAGGTAATTCAAGAGCAGCCATAGGTAAGAAAATGTCGGCGTTGGCGTTTTTATTCCAAATGGCGGGCCTCAAGGATTTTACGAAATCCTTCGTGGTGCGCCGGGCGTTGAGGGGATACGGGAGGGGCGGTCCTGCCAGGGATTCCAGGCGCCCGGTATCATTTGCGGTTCTGGATACAGTATTGGGAAATCTGGGGAGGGTATGTTCGACACCTTACGAGCAGGTACTATTCCGGGCCGTTTTTGTGTTGGCCTTTTTTGGGGCATTCAGGGTGGGGGAAATAGTGTCTCCTTCCAAGACGGTGGTGGGTGGACTACAGTTTCGGGACATCCAGTGCTCCGAGGAGTCGGTAGCGATCTGGATTAGGCGGTCAAAGACGGATCAGCAAGGGAAGGGAGTTAGGGTGGAGTTATTTCGGGGGCATTGCCCGTTAACTTGCCCAGTGGTGACGGTAAGACAATTTTTGGGGGTTCGCCCACAGGGAGATGGTGCCTTTTTTGTGCATCAGACGGGGGAGTGTCTGTCGAGGTTCCAATTTACAGCGGTTTTTAGGAAGTGTCTAAAGGAGGGAGGTTTGGTACCAGGGGAGTATTCGGCACACTCATTTCGCATTGGGGCAGCGACGGAGGCGTCAAGGTGGGGTTTGCCTGCAGATTCTGTAAAGCGGATTGGCAGATGGGAATCCAACAGATATAGACTGTATGTACGTCCTCACTTGTTATGAATATGTGGATTGATGTGGTTATGATAAGTCATGTTATGTGTTAGTTGGGGCTTTTTTGCTAGGTATTTTTCAATTTTGTCATTTCAGATCCCCAAGGATGCCTAGTCTGGATTTTGGGACATTCATTCGTTTTTTGGGGGGCAAGGCGGGCGGACGTCAAGCCCGGGGGTAGACAGCTGGGTTTGCCCAGGGAGGAAGGAAGGGTCAGGTGGATTGGCATAAGGGGCTTGATGTGGCAGAAGGTAGTACCGGAGGTGCACAGGGGCGCAAGCTTAGACCGGGTACCAGACATTTTGGTAATACATGCGGGGGGGAATGACCTGGGCATTCGTCCTATGCGTCAGGTTATTAAGGACATCCAGTGGGATTTCCGGCGTCTCCGGGCCTCTTTTCCCGACTTAATCATAGTCTGGTCAGATATCGTAGCTCGTATGGCGTGGAGAGAGGCCCGGTCGCTGGAAAGATTAGATAAGGCCCGTATAAAAGTAAACAGGGAGGTGGGCAGATTTGTAGTCCAGCAGGGGGGGGTGGCAGTTCGCCATCCAGAACTCGAAGTCGAGACCTGGAGGTACTTGAGAGGGGATGGGGTGCATCTCAACCCGATCGGGATCGATCTGTGGGCCCTAGGATTGGAGGAGGGCATCAGGAGGGCTTTTTTCGTTTGGCGGCGGGCACAAGTGTGAGGTGTCTCACTTGTGCCGCAGTGGCGGTGTGTGCCCTGACGTTTTTCTAAAGAGAAGGATGTTTGGGTACAACGGTAGGGGCACGTTTCAGGGATTGAGTCCCCCTCGGTGGTCTGGTGTCAGTCTGGACCACCAGGGAGAAGTGGGTGGGTCTGTGGTCAGCTAGGGTCCTCGAGGCGGTGGTTGCGACTGGGGACATGTTGTTAGCTACGAGGGTACCACAGGCCCAAAAAGAGTGATCAGTGGGTTGTCAGGGGGCTGACAACCAAGGAATGGTAAAAATGTTTATTAAAATGTTGTTGTTTTATATTTTGGGATTGGGATATATATATATATATTTTTATATATATATATATACAATTATTTTGGTTATTTTGTTAAATAAAGGCCGAACAGGCCATTTTAATCCAGCAGGTGTCAGTGTGGTCATTTATAGAGAGTTAAGGGGTATATGTATTTGTGTTGGTTGGTGCAGTAAGTTATCCGGCTGCCCTAGTCAAGACAAGTATGGAGCCGTAGTAAAACGTAGGTGGAGTACAGCATGACAGGGTGTAGGTAACTGGCAGTGGGGAAGAGGTTAAAGGAATGGGGGTGGTTAGTAGAGTAGGAGTCTTAATGGATTGGAAGATACAGCAAAGGGGAGGAGTTGGCTGGATTCGTGGGGAGAGAGGAGGAGGGGACAGCAACAGTCGGTGAGAGGAAGCCTGAAGGGAAAGTCCCGCCCTCCCGCCCTAATTTTAGGAGGTAATTGGGGGGTTGTTGGTTAGGGGGTAGCGGTGTGTGCCCTGACGTTTTTCTAAAGAGAAGGATGTTTGGGTACAACGGTAGGGGCACGTTTCAGGGATTGAGTCCCCCTCGGTGGTCTGGTGTCAGTCTGGACCACCAGGGAGAAGTGGGTGGGTCTGTGGTCAGCTAGGGTCCTCGAGGCGGTGGTTGCGACTGGGGACATGTTGTTAGCTACGAGGGTACCACAGGCCCAAAAAGAGTGATCAGTGGGTTGTCAGGGGGCTGACAACCAAGGAATGGTAAAAATGTTTATTAAAATGTTGTTGTTTTATATTTTGGGATTGGGATATATATATATATATATTTTATATATATATATACAATTATTTTGGTTATTTTGTTAAATAAAGGCCGAACAGGCCATTTTAATCCAGCAGGTGTCAGTGTGGTCATTTATAGAGAGTTAAGGGGTATATGTATTTGTGTTGGTTGGTGCAGTAAGTTATCCGGCTGCCCTAGTCATGCACTGTGTGCATTGCCAGTAAGAGAGGTGGTCGTCGGGAAGCGATGTCGGCTGCCATTAATAGCTGGGCTAAGATCGCGTGGGACAGCAAACGCCCCGCACAAGCTGTGGGGTGTGTGCGCCCACAGTAGCACGCCCCTCACTGCTACATGCGAACAGCGGCAAATCATGGAGGTATGGTTGCTTCCAGCTTGCTGACACCGCCCCCTGCCCCACCATTGGTACACCACTGCCTGCTCCGCCCCCCTGGAGCAGGAGCCACGTCGCTATGGCGACCTTGCGGTTGTGTCCCTTCATGCTATGCTCACTTATCACTGCCGGCTGCCGCCCCTCTGTAAATGCCGCCTGGGCCCATTGGGTCCCATGGTAGGGCCATCCCTGACTGTGCCATTACATTACATTACATGCCTCCACTGTGCCATTACATTACATTACATGCCTCCACTGTGCCATTACATCACATGCCTCCACTGTGCCATTACATCACATGCCTCCACTGTGCCATTACATCACATGCCTCCACTGTGCCATTACATCACATGCCTCCACTGTGCCATCACTTGCCCCCACTGTGCCATCACTTGCCCCCACTGTGCCATCACTTGCCCCCACTGGGCCATCACTTGCCCCCACTGTGCTGGCCAAGATGATCTCCCTACCTTATTTTTTGCAGATTCTGGCTTCCAGGCTGCGGGCATTCATGAAAAGCCGTGCCTTCTCCTCAGACTGTTCCGTGATAGGCAGAACACAGACGTCCTCCCGTCTGAGGATGAGAAAGCATCAGTGATAGGCGGAACACTGAACAGAGGCCCTGCTGGGAAAATTTGTGTTCCGCCTATCACAGAACAGTCTAAAGGAGGAGGCACGGCTTTTAAATCATGGATGCCCGCAGCCTGACGGAGACTGTCATCGCCGTATAAGACGACCCCCGACTTTGGATGCATACGGTATATAGTTTAAAACAACAAAGATATCAACGTCATGTAAAACAGGGGCAAAAGAAATGACAAAGCTTAGTTTATGATCTTCTATTCAATAACACGCAATTCATAAACATTGTCAGATTTGATGCCGAACCAGAAAAAAAAAAAAAAAAAATCTCAATACCATGTTTCAGAGACAAAAGCAAAACATTTCAAACAGTAGCTGGAGAACATGCAAGCAGTTTGATTGGGGCCTAAGGCAAGAGAGAATGAGAGAGAATGAGAGAGAGAGAGAGAGCGAGAGAGAGAGATCCTTCCTCACATTTCTTAATGTGAGTGTGTACACTATTTCACAAGCATTTGCACCTATTATTCCAAGCGACAGGTGTTTGTTTTCTAAACACTCACTGGCCACTGTATTAGGTACACCTGTTCAATTGCTTGGTAACACAAATTACAAATCACATGGCAGTAACTCAATTCATTTATGCATCTAGACGTGGTGAAGACGAATTGCTTAAGTTCAAACTGAGCAGCAGAATGGAGAAGAAAGGGAGCAAGAAAGGGAGCATCAGAATGGGGAAGAATGTGGCATGGTGTTGGTCTAAGTATTTAAAAAAATGCTGAGCTACTGGTATTTTCATGCACAACCATCTTAACCATCTAGGGTTTACAGAGAATGGTCCAAAAAAGGGAAAATAGCGGTAAATGGCAGTTGTGTGGAGGAAAATGTCTTGTTGATGTCAGAGGAGAATGGGCAGACTGGTTCGAGATGATAGAAAGGCAAAAGTAACTCATATACCCACTCATTACAACCAAGGTATGCAGAATACCATCTCTGAACACACAACACATCAAACCTTGAAGCAGGTGGGTTACAGCAGCAGAAGACCACACCGGGTGCCACTCCTGTCAACTAAGAACAGGAAACAGAAGCTGCAATTCGCACAAGCTTACCAAAATTGGAAAATAGAAGATTGGAAAAACGTTGATTGGTCTGATGAGTGTCGATTTCAGCTGCAACATTCAGATGGTAGGGTCAGAATTTGGCATAAACTATATGAAAACATGGATACATCCTGCCTGGTATAAGCGGTTCAGGCTGGTGGTATAATGGTGTGGGGGGATATTTTCTTGGCACACTTTGGGCCTCTTAGGCTTGATTCACACTAATGCGTTTTTTGATGCATTTTGCAGAAATGCAGGAAATTTATGGAACATGTTCACATCAATGCTTTTTTGTACCTCTGCTTTTTTTGGAAAGGGTCGGGGACTTTTTTTCCCGCAAAAAGCAGCGTTTTGCATGTAATAGAATTCAATAGACTGCGTTTTTACCGTCATTTTGCGTTTTTTTTTCTTTGTTTACACTGTATATAGCTGGTTGCTAAGGAGGGGGCGGGAATCCGCCCGTCCTTAACAACCGATGAGCTTCTCGCTGAATGTAAAAAAAAGAATTGCCGGCTAAAAAAAAAAAGCAACATGGGTTCTCCCCAGGTCCATACCAGGCCACCAAAATGTAAAAAAAAATGAGGTGGGGGTCCCCCAAAATCCATACCAGACCGTTATCCGAGCATGCAGCCCGGCAGGTCAGCAAAGGGAGTGGACGAGCGAGCGCCCCCTCTCCTGAACCATGCCAGGCTATATGCCCTCAACATGGGGGGATGGGTGCTTTAGGGCACCCCAAAGCACCTTGCCCCCATGTTGATGGGGACAAGGGTCTCTTCCCGACAACCCTTGCCCGGTGGTTGTGGGGATCTGTGGGCGGGGGGGCTTATCGGAATCTGGAAGCCCCCTTTTACATTGTACCCCTACCCATTCACTAAAAAAAAGTAGTGTAGTGTTAAAAAAACAGTAAAGAGTTTTTGACAAGTCTTCTATTAACCTCCTGAGACCCGCGCTATAGTCAAATGACGGCTACAGCGCGGATCTCAAAATCCAACTAGACGTCAATTGACGTCCGCCCCTTTGGGCGTTCCCCGCGCGCTCCAGAGCGCGAAGCGGGGAACTTCTGTGTTGGCCGTGTCCCTTGGACACAGCCAATTACAGATCGCCGCGAACAGCCAATCAGAGTGGCCATTTGCAATGCGATCTGTGCGGCCAATGAGAGATGATCTCATATGTAAACATATGAGATCATCTGTCATTGCCGGCTCACACAGAGACAGCGTCCTGTCTCTGGAGAGGACCGATCTGTGTCTCTTGTACATAGAGACACAGATCGGTCACCTCCCCCCAGTCACCCCCCCCCACCTACAGTTAGAACACTATATAGGGAACATATTTAACCCCTTCCTCTCCCCCTAGTGTTAACCCCTTCAATGGCAGTCACATTTATACAGTAATTAGTGAATATTTATAGCACTGATCGCAGTATAAATGTGAATGGCGCCAAAAATGTGTCAAAAGTGTCCGATGTGTCCGCCATAACGTCGCAGTCCCAATAAAAATCGCAGATCGACGCCATTTCTAGTGAAAAAAAAATAATAAAAAATAATAATTCTGTCCTCTATTTTGTAGGCGCTATAACTTTTGTGCTTATTGCGATTTTTTTTTTTTTTTACCAAAAATATGTAGAAGAATACGTATCGGCCTAAACTGAGAAAAAAATGTTTTTTTTTTTTTTAAATTGGGCTATTTATTATAGCAACAAGTAAAAAATATTGTATTTTTTCCCCAAACTTTTTGGTTTATAGCGCAAAAAATAAAAACCACACAGGCGATCAAATACCACCAAAAGAAAGCTCTACTTGTGGGGAAAAAAGGACGTCAATTTTGTTTGGGAGCCACGTCGCACAACCGCCCAATTGTCAGTTAAAACGACACAGTGCCGGAAGCTGAAATTTCACCTGGGCAGGAGGGGGGTATATGTGCCCAGTAAGCAAGTGGTTAAAAATCTTCTTCTCCGCTTCTTCCTCCATCTTCTCCCACATCTTCATCCTCCAGTATTCTCCTTCTCCCCCTGCTTCTTCTTCCGCTATTCTTCTGTCTTCTTTGTCTGGTGTTCTTCTTCTTCCTCTGCTGCCGCACCCATCTCCCCCATGTTGAGGGAATGCGGCCTGGTATGGTTCAGGAGGGGGGGGGGGATAAGGACCCCAAATGGACTGGGGGGGGGCCATGCTGTTTTTTTTTTTCGATTCTTTTTTTTTTACATTCAGCTGACAGCTGATGATTTATCAGTTGTTAAGGACGTGGCGGCCGGCTTCCTGGCCCCCTCCTTAGCAACCAGCTAGAGACAGTGTAAAAAAAAGAATAAGACTTCAAATCGCAGCAAAATCGTGGTACAAACGTGTGTCCAAAATGTGGCAAGCACCGCAAAAAGCACTGCAGAAACGCTCAAAAGCAACATGTATAGATGTGAATCGAGCCTTAGTACCAATTGAGCATCGTTTAAACAGCACGGCCCACCTGAGTATGGTTGGCCACCATGTCCATCCCTTTATGACTACAGTGTACCCATCTTCTGATTGCCTTCTGATTGGTTAATAGACCGTGGGGCGTTGCTTTTGCTCGGCAAAAAAAGCCGGTGACCATGTCATGAGACCACGCCCTCAGACGAAGTCAGGAAGTGACAAAACATGTCAGGGTCATAGTCTCGCTGGTCAACCGTAAGTGATGTTTGTGCTCCACAGGACGCTTGTACCAGGAAGTGTAATCAAGCTTGTCTGCTGTACACAGATGGCTCGGTTTATTATCTACTGGCGAACTTGGTGAATTTGTAACGCTAGCACTTGCACTTTATTGCTCTATTATTATTGCACATAGTACGTATATATTAAGGGGAGGATCTTTGGGTATTAAACTTTGTTGGAAACAGTATCACGATATGTGGACATTATAATCTTTCCTTCACATGAGTTCCCTGGATCCCTCAATATACGGAATTTACGTTTGGTGGAAGGTGAATAGAAGCGGAGGATCTGACTTTGATGAGGGGCGCATTATACTTGTTATTGTGGTGAGTGCATCCCCAACGGGGGTTTCCTGTTTCGCTGGGTGAATGGTGATCTACAGATATCCAATCACTGCACAAAGCTAGAAACTGAACTTTCACGCACCATTGTCTTTTTTTCCTTTTATGAAATACATGAACAGTATAAGGAAGCTTGTCATTTTGTGACAAGAGCGCCGCTACAATATTTATGTGGACATTTTAGAGTGTTTTTCTGAGTATTGTTTTTTAATTTATGATTCTTCTTTTAAGTGGCTGCTAACTATTTATAAGTTTGTGATTTTTGGACGAGTATCAAATTTTCACATGTATGTATGACACATCAGATTGTATAAGAGACCTTAATTGTTTATTGCTGAGCGGTGCCAACATAGGAGGGTCGGTTTAAGCATTTTACAATAATAAAAATGCCATAAATCTATCCCCTATTTTGTAGACGCTATAACTTTTGTGCAAACCAATTAATATACACTTATTGCGATATTTTGTACCAAAAATATGTAGAAGAATACGTATTGGCCTAAACTGATGAAAAAATAATAATTTTGTTTGGGGGGGGGGGGGTATATTTATTATAGCAAAAAGTACAAAATATTGTGTTTTACTTCAAAATTGGTGCTTTTTTTTGGTTTATAGCACAAAAATAAAAATCGCAGAGGTGATATACTACCAAAAGAAAGCTATATTTGTGGGGAAAAAATGACATAAATTTGGTTTGTGTACAACATTGCACGACTGTGCAATTGTCCGTTAAAGCGATGCAGTGCTGTATAACAAAAAATGGCCTGGTCATTAAGGGGCCAAATCTTTCCGGGGCCGAAGTGGTTAAGCAGGCATTTAGCAACTAGTGAAATGATTTGTGTCTGTTTTTGGACACTCAAACATGGAATAGCATACTGGTTGTCACCACAGCTAAAGCATTTTTGAACAGGCCACAATTTTTGAGATAATGTGCAGGCATTTAGCATGTAAAAATAAATGTGTGTAATTTTTGGACTGCGACAATGGAGATAATATACAGGTTTGCATCATAAGGCATTGTCTGAGAGATTTAGCAAGTGTTTAGCGTCTGAAAAAAAATTGTGTGAAAAGTTTTTGGACACCAACATAGGAAATAGCAAATATGTTTGCAACACAGCTAGAAAGCCTGCAATTTCTGGAGAACTTGAGCAGACGTTTTGCATGAGAAAAAAACGACGGGCCGCAAATTCTGAGAATTTGAGCAGGCATTTAGCATCCGTAGTACCAATGATGAAATTAGCATACAGATTTACACCACAGCCAGAAAACCTTTTTTATATCTATTGTATATTTTTTATCAGCCCTGTTGGTGGGCTTTGGTGAGATATTAGGGGTCTGAACAGATCCCTGACATCTCCCCTTTGAGACAGGGAAAGGGACTAAGGACACAGATTCCCCAGTCCCTTTCTCAGCACTGAAGATGAATGAACAGGAGACAGAGACTCCTGTTCATTCATAAACTGAAGCACAGTAAACATAGTTTACTCTGCTCAGTTTTCAGAGGACACAAGACTGATCAGGAGCGATTGCTCACTGTGTCCAATTTAGAATTAAGGGGCCGGTAAATTACATACTGTATTTACTGAATCCTTCCTCCGCTTTCCATTCTGACAGTTCCCCCCCAGGAAAGGAGATGAGGGAAGTTGGCTGTGGGGGATGGGAGGGATTAGGAGGACACAGAGGGGGGCCGGAGAAAGAGGACAGGGGGCCTAAAGAGCGGCCAGAGGAGCACACAGGAATCAGCTGGGAATGTTTCTTGCAGCGGAGGGACAGCTGCAAACACTGATCGTCCTGTATAAATTTTTAGCCGACACATGCGGGAGGGAGAGGAGTAGAAGCAGCTGTCTGCTAAAAAGCTATACAGGGAGATCAATGGGCCAGATCCTCAAAAGAGATACGGCGGCGTAACTGCTGTTACGCCGTCGTATCCCTGGTCCTAACTATGGAACTGATCCACAGACTCAGTTTCCCATAGTTAGGACGAAGATCCGACATGTGTAATTGAATTACACTGTCGGATCTTAAGGATGCAATTCTAGGCCGGCCGCTAGGTGGCGAGGCCATTGAGGCCGGCGTAGAATATGCAAATGACCAGTTACGGCGATCCACGAACGCTCCGACGGGCCCGACGCTCTAAATCTACGTCGTTTACGTCGAGTTCCGCCGAGTAAAACTAGGGCTAAGCCCTAGTTGTCCTAAGCCATGTTAAGTATGGCCGTCGTTCCCGCGTCGAATTTTAAATTCTACGTCGTTTGCGTAAGACGTCCGTGAATGGCGCTGGACGCCATTTACGTTAACGTCTAAGCAAATGACGTCGGAGCGACGTCAGTTAGCGCAATGCACGTCGGGTAATTTACCTGACGGAGCATGCGCAGTACGTCCGGCGCGGGAGCGCGCCTAATTTAAATGGGACTCGCCCATTTGAATAGGAACGCCTTGCGCCGGACGGATTTAAGTTACAGCGCCGCAAAATTCCAGGTAAGTGCTTTGTGGATCGGCACCTAACTTGGGAATTTTGCGGCGGAGTAACTTAAATCAGAAAAGTTACGTTGCACCAAGGCTTTGTGGATAACCCCCAGTGTTCCCAGCTGTCCCTCCCACTGCACCATT
This sequence comes from Rana temporaria, assembly GCF_905171775.1. Taxonomy (NCBI): domain Eukaryota; kingdom Metazoa; phylum Chordata; class Amphibia; order Anura; family Ranidae; genus Rana; species Rana temporaria. Next base: position 62,685,201 of record NC_053500.1, on the reverse strand, counting down.
CATTCCTGGCTATGAACTAGGGGACCATTCAGGATCGGCCCTGCAGCCAGGATATCACAAGTGCCCTGCTGGTGGGAGACTTTGGGTGTCTGGAAACCGGCCCACTGAGCCATCGGCCCACCAGGAAACTCCCAGTAGTCCCAATGGCCAGTACATGCCTGGGTGGGGTACTCGGAAGGCAGGAGAAGCCATTAGCTCTGGAGGGGGACCCCAGAAGAGGAGGATAGGGGCCGATCTGTGCAAAAACATTGCACAGAGCAGGTAAGTATAACATGTTTGTTATTTAAAAAAATAAAGGTTAACATTACTGTAAAGAGTTTTATTCAATATTTCACAGCTGAGGGAGTAGCATGTGGATAAACAAACTATTGAGCAGGTATAATAATAATACACTGCAGTTCACCAAAATAACTAATGGCCAGTGCAATATTTACCCAGCCCTGAACATGGAACAATCTCCACAACCATAAAAAAAGCTTTGTAAAAGTTAGGTTTCAGGTGTTAATGTAAATCGAAAAAAAAATTATAAAAGAAAAGCAGCGCTGGTCAAAGACTATTCTCTTTGATAGCTACCCACTAAAGTAGTGATAATGCTTTGAAACCATCTGTGTTGAGAAACATATACACTAAATAGTTACTACAAAAATTGATACTTCTATCATAAAGTGCAAAAAAAGAAAAAAAAATTAAATAAAGTGCTAGTGCAGTGCAAAATGATATAGCACAATATAACAATATACTTATATCCTAATTTGCAATATATGCAAAAATAAGTGATTGTGCAGGGCAAAATAACACAGTGTAATTCAAAATGAAGTAACACAAGTTTTTTTAAAAAAATCATAAAGTAAAAAATCAAACAGTACTTAGTGATGGAAAAAAAAAAAGTCAGAAAAAAAATGGAGATGAATCTTGCTCAAAAGTGCTGTATTCCAAACAATATACTGTATGTGACCCCCAGTGAGATCCTTCACGATCAACCTAAATTAACCACTTCAATTACAATTTGACACTGCGTCGCTTTAACTGCCAATTGTGCAGTCATGCAATTCTGTACCCAAATGAAATTTGCATCCTTTTTTTTGGTGGTATTTAATCACCTCTGTGGTTTTTATTTTTTGCTCTATAAACAAAAAAAAGCAAAAATTTTGAAAAAAAATACAATATTTTTCACTTTTTTGCTATAATAAATATCCCCAATTAAAAAAAAAATCGCAGTAAGTGTATACTGATTGGTTTGCGCAAACGTTATAGCGTCTACAAACTATGGGAAACATTTCTGGCATTTTTATTAAAAAAATGTTTTACTAGTAATGCCAGTGATTTAGTGTTACTGCGACATTGTGACGGACACTTTTTTGGGACCATTGACAATTATACAACGATCAGTGCTATAAAAATGCACTGATTACTGTGCAAATGTCACTGACAAGGAAGGGGTTAACTGTGTGTTCCCTCATGTGTGTTCTAACTGTGTGGGGATGGGAGTGACTAGGAGAGGAGACAGTTTTCCGTACTTATTAGTAGGAACAAACAATATGTTTCCTTTTCCCTGACAGCACAGGGATTTGTGTGTTTACACACACAAATCCCCATGCTGGCACTCCTGCACGTGATTGCACATGCCCGGCGGCGATCGCGCGCGTGCCCTCTGGTAGCCGAAAAAGAGAAGGATGTACCCGTATGGGATTTCACCCAGGGGAGCCATTCTGCTGCAGTATATCTGTGTGAGCCGGTTAACTGACCAGGGTTAACTTCAAGGTGCTGGATCTCAGTACAATCCCCTCTCAGTGGGTCCCCAAATGTATATTGTGTAAGGTGTTAGCTCGGTAGCGGGGTGTGTGACCCCCTGGATGGGTTCACTACACACTGAATTTATACAGACAGGCAGTCGAAGACAGTTGAAAAAAAAGATTTTGGTTTATTCTTCCATCTTGCTGGAAACACGTGCAAGCATCCAAACAGCATAAACAAAATCAAACATAAAATAAACCCTGGCCACTTTTGGCGTCTACCTTCCACACAGGATCCACACAGGAACCTATCTAGGGAGTCTGGTACAGCCTAGTGCTGGGCAGACATTGCTGGTCATACAGCAGAAAAACAATAGTCTTTTGATTTTTATCACACAGAAAAATCAATCACCTCCTCACCTCCTCAGAAGACTTTCAGCTACTGCTCTCCTTACTCACAAAGCCTCAGGAACCAGTAAATCAGTGGTAATCATCTGGATTACTTATAGAGGCCTTAATTGCCTCATTCTGAACAGCTGGAGTTTTTCCAACGCCCTTAAACCTTTTCTGGCTGCTTCTGCAGCCGACGCCTATTAACAATTGGTGTATTGTCTAAACAAGGCAGAAATGTATCTTCCATCTGTGACAACACCCACAGATTTACCTGACTTCCTGTCACATACCCCCCCTCTTGTTTCAACCCTAGGGTTGGGACACAGGTTGCCAGGCAGGCATGCACTCGGGACAACCCATCTGCATTCCCCATTTTAGCACCGGGGCGATGCGTTACCAAAAAACTAAATTCCTGGAGGCCAGGAACCACCTATTTATTCTCCTATTGGTCTCTTTGTTCTGTGCCATCCACTTCAATGGGGCATGATCCGTCACCAGTTCAAACTGTCTACCCACAAGGTAGTACCGGAGAGAATCCAAAGCCCATTTCACCGCCAAACATTCTTTTTCAATGGTGGCATAATTCTCCTCATGGGCCTTCAACTTTTGGCTGAGGTACATAACAGGGTATTCCTCCCCCTTGATAATCTGAGACAGTACAGCTCCTAAGCCCACATTTGACGCATCTGTCTGAACCACGAAGTCTCGTGAAAAATCAGGCGAATTTAAAACTGGCTGACTACATAAGGCCTGTTTTAAAGCCTGAAAAGCTGTTTCTGCTTCGGGAGTCCATTTGGTCATTACAGACTCCTTCCCTTTGGTCAAATTGGTCAGGGGAGCAGCCTGTGAGGCAAAATGGGGGATAAAGCGGCGATAATAGCCCGCGATCCCCAAAAATGCACAAACCTGTTTCTTGTTGGTGGGACGTGGCTAATCCTGAATAGCCTCAACTTTGTTTATTTGGGGCTTGATTAGACCTCTTCCAATGGTATACCCCAGATACTTCGCCTCTTCTAGCCCAAGGGTACATTTTTTTGGATTGGCTGTAAGCCCGGCTTTCCAGATGGAATCCAACACAGCCTGAACTTTTGGCAAGTGTGATTCCCAATCCTCACTGTGGATGACAACGTCATTGAGGTATGCAGCAGCATAGGCTCGATGAGGCCGAAGGGTCTTATCCATGGTGCATTGAAATGTGGCGGGAGCATTCTGTAACCCAAAAGGCATCCTCCGATATTGGAAAGATCCGTCTGGAGTTACAAATGCTGTTCCGCTGGCCGAGTCCGAGAGAGGAATTTGCCAATAACCCTTGGTCAGGTCTAACGTTGTCATGTATCGGGCAGTGCCTAGGTGATCAATCAGTTCATCTATGTGGGGCATAGGATAGGTGTCAAATTTTGTGATTTTATTCAGGAGGCGAAAGTCATTACAAAACCGCCATCTTCCATCTGGTTTGGGCACTAAGACAATGGGACTGGACCAATCACTATTTGACTCTTCTATCACCCCCAGCTCAAGCATTTTTTTTACTTCCTGGCGAATTGCCTCTCGTCGGGGTTCTGGAATTCTATAAGGCTTCTACTTGACCTTATCCCCTGGTGTGGTGATAATGTCATGTTCCGCTCTGGAGACCCAACCTGGCAGGTCTGAAAACTTCTCCTTATTACGGAGGACAAACTCTTTAACCTCCTATTGCTGAGTTTTGGATAGAGTCTCTGCTAGCCAAACTTCAGGGACAGCCAGGTTAAATGGAGCTGAAAATCGGGTAGTCTTAGTGACCAAGGACTCTCTATCCTTCCATGGTTTCAGCAAGTTCACGTGATAGATCTGCTCAGGTTTTCGTCTTCCCGGTTGGCTAATTTTATAATTCACCATTCCCATTTTTTCCAACACTTCATATGGACCCTGCCATTTGGCTAGGAATTTACTTTCGACCGTGGGGACCAACACCAACACCCTATCACCAGGTGCAAAGGAACAGACCTGGGCCCCACGATTCCTTCACAATCGGCATCACTTGGGAAATTCTATCTTGCATTTGGGCTACATGTTCAATCACACACGATGTGCTTTTGACCACGAAACGCGTCGGGAGGACTCCACTGTCGCCCCATTTGCATGCAAGAGCTCTTTTACTTCCAGCCAAATGTAAGTTTGTTAGCTGTGAATAAACACGTTTTTTTTACCATACGGAGTTACGCTATGTGGCCACCCTTCTTTCTTTTCTCTATGCAATATTAATATACTGAGCCAATCGGTTTTGGGATTCCAATATCAGCAAAGCTTCCAGTTTGCTCCTGGGGACCCATTCCATCTAAAGATACATCAACCAGTTGGTCAACGCGTTTCGCCAGTGCGCATGGCGAAACGCGTTGACGTCACCTGAAACAACGTGATCACGTGACCCCGGAGGTTCGTTCGGCTGGACGGAGGACGGAAGCTCATGAGCATCAGCATCGGATGGATGGCCTTGCTCGACCCGTAAGTGGCGCCTGATGCCTGGAGTTGCCATACGGCACAAAAGGAGACCTCAAGTGGATCTTTATCTACGGATGAATGCACCTTACAGAACCTGATACGGCATGTCACTGATGTGACAACTGCACATCGTGACTAACCAGCCAGCAAGAAGCTGAGCACCAGAGTGGCCCTGACAAAAAGCTGCATCTCATGGATGGACTTATCCCATTACCTTTACAAGCAGCGGACTGGTAATGTATCAGCCTCCCTTCAATGGGACGGCCAGTCATGTCATCTCTCTACACTTTTACCAGCAACTATCTTTGAATCAGGTGTTCGGTTTAGTATACAAATACAGGCTGGATTTCCTCCTGTGTATGAATGATCCCGTTTCTCCTTTGTTTGGCATATCAACTTCACTGCCTAGTACATGTTCATGATTCTGAACTAACCACTGGTATGTCTACATATACTAACCAATACCAGGCAATCCACTTGTGCCCTGCCAAATGTCACATTGACAAATGATCAATATCCAGTTGTTCTATACTATCATATTTTCTTACCAACTATTACCATTTAATTTCTTTATTGTCAAAACCTCTGAATACTGAACTCTTTGTGAACTAACAAATCATCAAGCGCAAAGTCGACCAACAAGATAAGCATGATACATGCATATCCATCCTAAACACACCTAACCCTCCCACCGTCCATCCCCCACCAAGCCAGTGTTCAGCCCCACCATCTATTATTGACACTCCATTTGACCTTGCAGAGTGGATAATCATTGCATTTTCCTCTCATTTCACTAATTTGTTTATTGCATTAAAATTCATATTTACTTGAGTGTCAATACATGATCGGTCTGAACACCACGTGTCCGGATCACGTTTTCTGTTAAATGTTTGTCCCTGTCTTGTCTTCTAATTCCTAGTGCTTATTCGTAATTTTTAAGGTAGCCACATTCAACTTATCTTAATGGCAACCTAATACCCATTATGTAACTTGTAATATTTAATGCTCATCTTTCATATTTTTGATACAAATAAATTTACTTAAATGTATCTTTGTCCTTTCCATTGATCACTACAGTGTTGCCTATAGTAATCCCTTTAAGCCTTACTGGCTGATTTCCTTCCTTTTTCTCCATCCCCTCATTCTTCCTTCTAAATTTCCCTTCCCCGTATTCATCCTATTTACTTTGTTATCAACCAGTTGGGCCTATGTTTCCTGCCAAGGATCGTTTTCTGACATCTGTCATATAAATCCTTGATTCACCTTTTTTGGCATACGCCATCAGTGGTCAATAAGTTCCGGTAAGCCTGCACTTATCGGTGGTGGGATTATCACGATATAGAAGTCACGCACTTTCCATTTATTCACTCACTTGAAGGATTTGTGGATGTTGATGAACTTTGTTATACATATCTGATTATCACAGCATTAAGTTTTGTTGGACTTTTGCATTTATCTGACACCACAATAGGTGTACCAGACCACTTGCCAGTTTGGCACTGTTTTCCTCACATTAGAGGGACTCACACACGTTTCACGATTTGTGTTTATTAATGTTATATATGTTTTATTTTTATCATTACACACATCATGGTATTTTGATATATTCACTTTATCAATTTTAGCGCTACACATATGTATTCTTTTGTTGTTTTGTGTTTTGAATGAGCCGTGTTAACAGCTACCATTTACGCATAATTGGCAGCGCAGGGTATTCACTCTTCTTTAGTTATAGGTTTCTGGAATAGATGGTTCAGACTCAGAAGAACCACCTACTGGGGAATCTGGGCAGTCCTAGAGTTCCCAGAATTTTGGGAAATCCCTTCCCACAATGGGGTCATGTGGCAGTTTGGGAACTAAACTCACCTGGTGACATAAGTTACCGAGGAAGGTTTCAAAGGAAACCGTAGTCACAGGATAGTCTAGAGTGTTCCCATGTACACAAACTACAGCCAGTTTCCTCGGATGTAAGGTTTTTCCCACCACTAGATCACTTTTCACTAAGGTGACCAGGCTACCTGAATCCAACAATACCACAACATTTTTACCATCTAAGCACATTCTATATAAAGGTTTCTCATTTCCCTTTACTGCAGTGCATGTGGTTGCAAAAAGGGACTGTCGTCTCTCTGTCAGAAAGTCACACTGCATGGGTTCATCACCCGCTGGGCAAACCGCTGCTACATGTCCTTCTTCCGGCAACGGTAACAAATCAACTTTCTGGTCCTCTCCTGTGGGAAGGGTCTTCCAGGCCGCTCTCGCCAAACATTAGCAGTAGTCCCGATAATTTCTCTAGTTGCTCCTTGGTACCTCTCTCCACCCTCATCCCTTGATGCAGTCTTACCTATAGGTGGGGAGGGTCTGGTCTTGGGGTGAAAAGTCTGTGCGTCTCTGGTGGAAGAGGACACATTCTCTTGTTAGGTACCTTTCCACCAGGTCTACAAGTTTGTCTGGGGTTTCTGGACCACCATGGTTCACCCATTTCTGCAGGGTGTTAGGAAGAGACCTACGAAATTTGTCCATGACTACTCGCTCCAAAATTTTTGGTCCGTCTGCAGCCATTTCTTAGCCAAATGGATGAGGTCATACATCTGCGACCGAGGTGGCTTCCTCTGCTGATAACTCCAATTGTGGACCCGCTGAGCACGGACATCCAGGGTTACACCGAAACGTGCCAATATTTCCTCTTTCAATCGATCATAGTTTTTTGCGTCTGCAAGCTCCAAATCAAAATATGCCTTTTGGGCTTCTCCAGATAATAGGGGGGCCACTAGTCCAGCCCACTGGTCTTTAGGCCAACTCTTTCCGCTGCTCTCTCAAACGTGGTCAGAAACATCTCAGGGTCCTCATCTGCAGTCATCTTTGGCAATAAGTGTCGTACCTGAAAAGTCGGTATGTTACTGGCCTGCCTCCCAGCCTCGGTCTGCTGTCTCTGAAGCTGTTTCACAATGGCCTCCACGTGCTGCTAGTGTCTCTGTTCCAAGCCTGCAATGCTCTCTTGGTGAGCCTGTTGTTGAGCTGCAAGGCTCTCTTGGTGAGTCTGTTGTTGAGCTGCAATGCTCTCTTGGTGAACCTGTTGTTGAGCTGCAATGCTCCGCTGCAAACCTGCATTCATCTGCTGTTGATTTGCATTTGCTATAGCCAGCTGTTTCAGTATCTCCTCCATTTTGGGTTTACTTTAATTGCCCGCATTCTCCACCATATGTAAGGGGTTAGCTCGGTAGCGGGGTGTGTGACCCCTTGGATGGGTTCACCACACACTGAATTTATACAGACTGACAGTCGAAGACGGTTGAAAACAAAGTTTTTGGTTTATTCTTCAAACTTGCTGGAAGACAATTGCAAGCATCCAAACAGCATAAACAAAATCAAAACATAAAATAAACTCTGGCCACCGTGGGCGTCTACCTTCCACACAGGAACCTATCTATGGAGTCTGGCTCAGCCTAGTGCCGGCCAGACAGTGTTGGACATATAGCAGAAAACAATAGTCTTTTGATTTTTATCACACAGAAAAATCCATTCTCTCCTCACCTCCTCAGAAGACTTTCAATGCTGTTCTCCTTACTCACAAAACCTCAGGAATGATGCAGCAAAACAGTGGTAATCCTCTGGGCTACTTATAGAGGCCCAAATTGCCTCATTCTGAACAGCTGAAGTTTTTCAACTGCCTTTAGCCTTTCTCTGGCTACGTTTGTAGCCGACGCCTAATAACAATTTGTGTATTGTCTAAACAAGGCAGAAATGTATGTCCCATCTGTGACAACACCCACAGATTTACTTGACTTCCTGTCACAATAGAGAGAAAAGATTCGACATTATAGAGACAGTGTTGGGGTAGACCATTCGACATGAACGACGAAGATTCGACGAAGCAGCGAAAAACATACAAACGTTGAATCTGTCATTGAAGGCTTATGGTGTCCGTCAACTGTTCTAAGAAGATTCTAAGAGCAAATTAAACTGTACAACGCTGGAATCGTACATTTCCGATCAAATGCTCGGCCCATAGGCTATAGAAGAATTCGAATGTTGGTTGACTAGTAATAATAATTTGCAAATATAATTATTACTAGTGTCATACAAGTTAGAATTCTTCTATAGCTTGTAGGCAGAACATTCGACCGGAAATGTACGATCTCGGCGCCGTACAGTTTAGCTGCTGCGTCGAATCTTCTTATAACATTCGACAGACACCATAAGCCTTCAATGACAGATTCGACCTTAATTAATTCGGATTTTTGGACAAATGCATTTTTTAACCACTTCCATACAGGGCACTTACGCACCTTCCCGCCCAAGCCAATTTTCAGCTTTCAGCACTGTTGCACTTTGAATGGCAATTGCGCGGTCATGCTACACTGTACCCAAACAAAATTGGCGTCCTTTTTTCCCCACAAATAGAGCTTTCTTTTGGTGGTATTTGATCACCTCTGCGATTTTTTTTTTTTTGTTGCGCAACAACTAAAAAAAGACTGAAATTTTGAAAAAAAATTACGTTTTTATTTTTTTCTGTTAATTTTTTTGTAAATAAGTACGCTTTCTCTTTCAATTACGGGCACTGATATGGCGGCACTGATGGGCACCGATGGGATGGCACTGATGGACATCGATGAGGTAGTACTGACGGGCACAGATGAGGTGGCACTGATTGGTGGTGCTGGAATGCGGCACTGATGGGCACACATAGGCGGCACTGATGGGCACACATAGGCGGCACTGATGGGCACACATAGGCGGCACTGATGGGCACTCATGGGCGGCACTCATGGGCACTGATGGGCGGCACTGGGCACTCATAGGCAGCACAGATGGGCACTCATGGGCGGCACTGATGGATACTTATGGGTGGCACAGATGGGCACTGATAGGTGGGCACTGGGCATGGATGGGCACTGTGGGGTGGCACTGATGGACACTGTGGGGTGGCACTGATGGACACTGTGGGGTGGCACTGATGGACACTGTGGGGCGGCACTGATTTACCCATGTGTGCCAATCAGTGACCAATTGTGGGCACTGATTGGCATCTTTTTTTTTTTTTGCCTTGTTTATTTTTTGCCCAGACTTTTTTTTTTGCCCCCTTTTTTTCTTTTTTTTGCCCTTCCCTGGTCCAGGGTGGGCTTCCCTGGTGGTCCAGTGTGGCGATCCGAGGGGGGGCTGCGCTGATAAACAATCAGCGCGAACCCCCCGTCAGGAGAGCGGCCGATCGGCTCTCCTCTACTCGCGTCTGTCAGACGTGAGTGAGGAAGAGCCATCAACGGCTCTTCCTGTTTACATCGTGATCAGCCGTGGTTGGACACGGCTGATCACATGGTAAAGAGTCTCCGTGAGAGACTCTTTACCGAGATCGGTGTTGCGGGGTGTCAGACTGACACCCTGCAACAACGATCTCCACGATGCGCGCCCCCGGGGGCGCGCATCGGCTCAGAATCCTGAGGACGTCATATGACGTCCAGTCAGGATTCTACAACCACTTTGCCGCCGTCAATCTGTCATTGGCAGGCGGCAAGTGGTTAACGAAACAAAATAAAGAAAAATTAATTTCGGGTGTAACTAAATAAATGTATTTTTCGGACGAAAACAAAATTCCGAAACAAAATATTTCAGTGTGCACATGTCTATTCCTTTTCTCTTGTTATATTTAGTTGGAGTTCTGCTTCTGAGGTGACTAAGGTTTCTGAGACTGAGACAGTACATCTGTGATTGCAAGATCATTGGCATTACTGCTAAAGCAGTTCTGCATGGAGTGCACAGCTAAGACCATGGTGCTCAGCTACAAGAAGCCTTTAGTATCTGTCACTGCAGCTTAGTGTGGCACAGCCAGTCAGTGGTGGGTAAATAATACCCTGGATGGTATTCTTTGATTTATAAATGCTTTATTGTGCTGTTAGAGACAACATCGTAGTATATCTACAAAGGAAACAATGATATATGAAGAATGTTTAAACTAAAATTGAGCACAAATTTTGTATTTACTGTATATATATATATATATATATACACACACACACGTATAAATACCTGAAGACTTAACTGCTAGTAAACCCTTAAATCAATGGAAGTACACATGGATGGATATGCTTCCCAGAGACAAATTAAATCAAAATGGGGCCTTAGGCTAGGCAGCATCTTTGGTTTCCCATCCCTGAGATTGACATTGATAAGAATTGTAGCAGACACAGAGAAGCCACCCCATTTGTATTGTCTGGCATGACCCCATCAGACACCAACTGAGTAGAAGTACATCCTGCCTTGGAAAGTGACAGGCAAAGTACACAGCTTTGACCAATTGCATCATCCTCTTGGGTTACTCCAGGAGAATGAAGGCTAGCCCCTCCTGGATGTCCACTGGGCCATAGGCTCCAGCTGAAATGGACTTGTTGGTGGTGTGGTTTCATAGATTACCAAATTATCAATGTCCCACCCACAACAAAGATCCCCTTATCAATTTGTTATGGTGGTGCTCAATATCCTTACATTAAGAAGAGGATAAACATCAGAGACATTTAAAGGTAAGTATATTTCCCATGTAGGTCTTTCTACCCCCCCCCCCCCAATCCAAGCCTAAAGTACCCCATCCCAGCTGCATGCTTGAACCTTGCTGCCTCAGACTGCTGCACTGTCTACATCTTGCAGACCAAATCTTCTTCCACCTTACTGCATCTGCAAGCTGCGTGCTCCTAGACTTCTATGGGACTATCTCATGAGGCTGGGGACACCATAGAAATCCATGAGGACCCAGTAAGCAAGTGCAGCTAGACTGTGATATTCAAATAAAAGTTTATTTCTTCAAATCCAGTCAAAACTTTTTATTTTTGTTTTGGATGGAATACTATTGTTATCATATGTAGCACCCCTCTGATACCCCCAAAAGCAGGATAGCACCTCCAGAGGCCAGGGATGGGCTTGCATTTCACCCCAGTACTGAGGCTGGGTTGACACTATTGCAAATTGAATGCAAAATTTCCCTGCATTCAATTTGCATGACTGGAGAGTGTGACCGACTCTCAATGGAGCTGGTTCACACACAGCTCCGGGGTGGCCACAGAGCGCACAGCCGAAGGGTCCTATGCGTCTTTGGCTGTGTTTCAGGTCCGAATTCAGCTAAAAATGGTGAATAGGGTCACACCGGAACCCCTGCTGTACCCCGCAGCTTCACATAGAGTCCATGACTAAGATGGGGAGACTAAGAAGGAATATTGGGTGCCAGTCACTTTGTCTTTTTAACCACTTAAGACTCGGACCATTATGCAGGTAAAGGACCTGGGCAGTTTTTGCGATTCGGCACTGCGTTGCTTTAACTGACAATTGCGCGGTCGTGCAATGTGGCTCCCAAACAATATTAGCGTCCTTTTTTTCCCACAAATAGAGCTTTCTTTTGGTGGTATTTGATCACCTCTGCGGTTTTTATTTTTTGCGCTGACAGCTTTGGAAACCTACACATGAACTATTTTTTTATAATTTATTTATTTTCTTTTTTCATAAATTGTTTGTTTAATTATTTGTTTATATAAGATTTATAGATACGTTTTAACCAAATCCCTCTGGTTAAAACGTATTAATGACGCTATCCCACTGTATAAACTTACTTTTGAACTCCGGAAACGGAACAAAACCTTCCAGGAAATTTGGGGTAGATGGTTGGCTAGTCCGCTAACCCTCTCCCAGCACTGATTGTACTACTCTTGCTTGACCATTGATGGGCCGTGCCTCACGGATCTCTAATGTCTGGACCTCCGCTTTTGCTATATCCAGGTATTATACCTGATCCTTTTACCACTGTGCCTACTTTATATTTTGCACTGATGTCAGTTTATTTTTCTATGTTTGAGTGTATTGCCTAACGTTTATGACCAGGTTGTCTGGTGGTGGTGTTTTTTTTTGTATGTTTCTTTCTGTTTGTTGGTTTGTCTTAAACCTAATAAAAATATCTTTAAAAAATAAATAAAATTGAAGTGAGAGGGAAAACAAGAGGTTTGGGAGCTCACATAGGATATCACAAGGAGGCAGAAAAACACAGCAAGAAATTATTTAATGAAAAAGAGATTGCATGGCTATTAAATAGGTTGTAGCTCAAAAGAAGAACGTGTGCTTTTAAAGCAGTGGTCTGCAAACTGTGGCCCGGGGGCCGGATGTGGCCCTTTGCTTGCTTTTATCCGGTCCATGAGGCATTATTCCTCCCCACTATCGGCAACATTGGGGTATAGTTCCTGCCGCTGTCACTGACAATGTGGAACTATTCCTCCCATTTATACCAACAATGAGGCACTAATACTCCCACTGACACCAACAATGGGGCACTACTTGTTCCACTCATACTAACTAAGGTGCACCTATACATCCCCTAATACCAATGCTAGGGAATTGATCTTCGGCCTGCCACTAATATCCAGATCCATGACCAGACTCCACTATGACCTGCAAGTATGAGCAATATAATATATATATATTTTTTCTCTATAGTTTAACTGTGTCAATACATGACCATTCATTACTATATTTACCTTTAACATTTATAGACATATCCTGTGCATCTGCTCCTGGAGAGTAGCGCTACAGCTACGAAACGCGGCGAGATAAATAGATGCTTTTCCCTGCCAATTTTTCATCTTCATCACCATTACCATGGTTTACTGGAACCTGCCAATCTACAATGTATAATGGAAATATGTTGCAAACTAGTCTGATGTGGTTTTTATGTTATGATTGTGGCTCTAGGCCAGCAGGCCATCTTTGTGTCATCATGCTATTCTGTTCTTTAGATTGGGGGGATCCGCGCTTAGGATAAAGAGATTTTTAAGCTGCTGCCTCCCTGACAAGTCTCAAAAAAACCTGGATATATTAATTAATTAGATTAGGGGGTGATGGCGCTGCTTATACTTTGTGTTTGAGTGTCCACAAGATGTCCTATATTATAAGACGATGTTATATTTGTAGGGGAGCTCCAATTACTAGGAGAGACCAATGGAAGTGGGTCTCCTAGACCTTCTTATCGTTTATCCAAACGACCAGGTGCTACCCCCTGTTATTGCTTATAATCAACACTGGTGACCCAATGATCCGTTGGTTCTTCCAGTGAAATTAGTGCGTATGTTTCAAAAGGAGTGTGAAGGCAGCCAGTAGGTTAAATTGCAGTTCTGGTAATGTCCTATGTGCTAAGTGTCACAAGTGCTTTCAAAGTGTAACCTCAGAGTGATAATATGTGCAATAGGTGCACAGATCCGGTGTTCCGTGATATCCAAATTAAAAAATATATATAAAACACAAAAGATATGTATAAAGTGTCCCCCAGGGCACTGTGAGTGAAAATTCAGGGTTTACCACCCTATAGTGACTGTAAAAATAAAGTGTCAACCAAATTGTATATGAATAGTTAGTGCCTTATTCCAGGACACTGTGCAGGCAAGAAGTAATGGTTGTACTGTGATCCTTAGTGTGAGTCACTTCTACCAAAAGGTGAGTTAAAAAATGAATATAAAGAAAAAATAATGATAAAAAGGAACAATACAGTCTGGTTATGACCAACCACAAATATTGTCAAAACCTAATACAGAAATTAAATGCAGAGCGACAATTGATTGATATGAATATATACCATCCCTAGATAGGGTGCATAAAGTAGGATAATTAAAAAAAAAAAAAAAAAATATATATATATATGTATGCTTGCTGTTGTTACTTAGAAATGAAAAAAACAGCAACAGTGAAAAGTGAACATGTGAGGAGTGAAGTGGAACGTCCGAGTTCACATATACAAATAATCAAAAATAAACAAACAACCCTCAGTGGGTATAAGCAATGGATTTGCTAGAAAGACCTCTTGATTAAACAGGATCTCAAAGACCAAACAATTGTTCAGTTTGGAAACAATGTATCACTGATGATAAAAGTGCATGATTGGAAAAACAAAATAGTGACTTCATGTGATTTTCTTCTTGATCGATTTTTATCGTGACTTTTGTGCTCCCCCTGTTGGGTCCCCACTCACCAGATGTTGGCACCCCTAGGGGCAAAAGGCAATGGTGGTGGTACCTCGGTAATTGTTGTTGCGCTGGTTTATATTGCTAAACGGCAAGACAATACTTTATCACCTCTCCAGAGGGGGAGGGAAGGAAATCCAAGCAGCTTCCAGGTGTCCGAAGGATAATAATTAAAAAAGAAAAAAAGAAATCCACATAGCGTGACACTGCGTTTGTAAAAGAAAAAGACCATTCGTCTTTATTTAAAAATTATAATCATATATGAATCTGCTAGTTGTTAGGTGGTATAACAAACCAACCAATAATCCCAAATCCCCGTGGGATATATGTACAAGTATGCAGAGAAAAGTTAGTTTAGGAAAACACTTCCAGGGAGTAAAAAAATTTTGAAGATCAGAGGACAAATCAAAAAATAGGCTTGCAGAAAAAAATATAACATATAAAAATAAAAATAAAAATGAGCTACGAAGGCACAATGAGCCCTGTTATCCGTTCCTACTCACGAGCTATCAAGCGAAGCCTGTGTCACACGATACCGCTGTGCAGACAGCAGAGAGCGTTCGTGGCTTCCCGTTCAGGCAAATCGCGGCTCGGAGGACAGCGATACAGTCAGCTGGTGGGCCGTGCGTACGTGTGTGCTTGCGTCTATGGTCACCTGACGCGTTTCGTCGTATGTTCACTTTTCACTGTTGCTGTTTTTTTCATTTCTAAGTAACAACAGCAAGCATACATATATATATATATATATTTTTTTTTTTTTTTAATTATCCTACTTTATGCACCCTATCTAGGGATGGTATATATTCATATCAATCAATTGTCGCTCTGCATTTAATTTCTGTATTAGGTTTTGACAATATTTGTGGTTGGTCATAACCAGACTGTATTGTTCCTTTTTATCATTATTTTTTCTTTATATTCATTTTTTAACTCACCTTTTGGTAGAAGTGACTCACACTAAGGATCACAGTACAACCATTACTTCTTGCCTGCACAGTGTCCTGGAATAAGGCACTAACTATTCATATACAATTTGGTTGACACTTTATTTTTACAGTCACTATAGGGTGGTAAACCCTGAATTTTCACTCACAGTGCCCTGGGGGACACTTTATACATATCTTTTGTGTTTTATATATATTTTTTAATTTGGATATCACGGAACACCGGATCTGTGCACCTATTGCACATATTATCACTCTGAGGTTACACTTTGAAAGCACTTGTGACACTTAGCACATAGGACATTACCAGAACTGCAATTTAACCTACTGGCTGCCTTCACACTCCTTTTGAAACATACGCACTAATTTCACTGGAAGAACCAACGGATCATTGGGTCACCAGTGTTGATTATAAGCAATAACAGGGGGTAGCACCTGGTCGTTTGGATAAACGATAAGAAGGTCTAGGAGACCCACCTCCATTGGTCTCTCCTAGTAATTGGAGCTCCCCTACAAATATAACATCGTCTTATAATATAGGACATCTTGTGGACACTCAAACACAAAGTATAAGCAGCGCCATCACCCCCTAATCTAATTAATTACTATTCTGTTCTTTATTATGTACCATATTATGGAATAAATGGTTTTATTACCTTATTACGATGGTTATGACGTTTATGCATTGTATTATATGACACTACTGATGGCCCTATCATCAGACATTATTATAGTTTAATGCTACGTTATTTTCTGTGGCTGCACGCTTCATCTAAAGTCCCAAACTTAGTTTCCTTTCTCAATGCTAGGGAATTGTCTTCTCTCACTGACGCTAGGACATTTTCTTCTCCCACTGGCCACAGTCCGGCACCCCTAAAGTTTGAAAAGTAGTAAACTGGCCATTTGTTTATAAAGTTTACAGACCCCTGCTTTAAAGCATGTTAAACCACATAGTGCTTGTGCGGTGTCATTTGTCCCTTTCTATGTTGTAATATACCAGGTTGATCCTTTTCCTGTGCCCCCCCTTAGTATGCTGACCACAGTAATCATGGCTGTTGATCCATGATAGCATGGTCAGTTTACGTGCCTCTCTCATCCTGCAGCTCTCCCTTTCTTCCTCCCTCCCTGGCTGTCAGCTCAGGAGTCTGTGCGTGAGTCGTTCCCCTGCCGGTATTTCGTTAGCTATTCTGCAGCTAAATATCTTTTTTCACATCGCCAAAATATGAGGTATGGTTGAGTCAAAGGATACCTGTCATGGCAGAAGCATAGAGGCTGCCATCACTGACCTCTCTTTCTGAAAACATTATAGCTATCATGCTGACCTGTTTTCTTCATTACTTAGGCCGGCCATAGGCAGATACAAATGTGTCTGTTTCATCAGGCACCAACCAAATTCCGCTCTGTCTATGGGCAGGCTGGTCATACCAAAGTCGATCCATCGGTTCGCTGAGTACAACCAGCCGGTCTGTTTTTTCCAAATCACTGCTGATGGCTACAGCTGTCATCAGTGATCCTTGTATTCTACTGGTAGGGAAGACTCCCCGCCGGAAGAACATAATAGTATTACGGGAGGGATTCCCCCATCAACACAGACAGTGCCAGAAATTAGGCAATTTTCATTCCTGCAACCATGGGTTGAAAATTGCATAATGTATCTATCATTGGTATTAGGGGAAGTATAGGTGCACCTTAGTTGGTCTTATGCCTTGTACACACAACCGGTTTTCACAACGAGAAAACTGACATTTTTTATACTGGTCGTGAAAACCGGTCATGTGTATGCTCCCTAGCAGTTTTCTCAACGACAAAACTGCCCACAAAAAAATTGAAACCAGCTTCTCGTCTCGAAAAACAGTCATGTGTATGCTTTTCCGAGGGGAAAAAAAGTGCATTCTCAGAATCAAGTATGAGATGGGAGCGCTCTTTCTGCTAAAACTAGCGTTCGGAATCGAGATATCACATTCGTCACGCTGTAATGGACTGAAAAGCGCAAAAACTGAAAAGTGCGAATCGTCTCTCACCAAACTTTTACTAATACGAGGATCAGCAAAAGCAGCCCAAAGGGTGGCGCCATCTGAAAGGTACAACACCACGCTTTGGTCGGACTTTTTTTGCATGAAGTATGAGATGGGAGAGCTCTTTCTGCTAAAACTAGCGTTCGGAATGGAGATATCACATTCGTCACGCTGTAATGGACTGAAAAGCGCAAAAACTGAAAAGCGCGAATCGTCTCTCACCAAACTTTTACTAATACGAGGATCAGCAAAAGCAGCCCAAAGGGTGGCGCCATCTGAAAGGTACAACACCGCGCTTTGGTCGGACGTTTTTTTGCATGAACGTGTGTATGCAAGTCAGGCTGGAGAGGAATCACGTTGGGAAAAACAACGACTTTTTGCACGTCAGGAAAAACGATGGTGTGTACAAGGCATAAGTGTCAATAAATAAGAACAAATATGCAGATGAGACAATGGGGGTTATTTACTAAAACTGGGGAGTGTAAAATCTGGTGCAGCTCTGCACAGAATCCAATTAGAAACCTCCACTCTCCGGGTTTTATTAAATCAACCTCTATGTTTCTGAATTTTCTTTGACTCCCCTGAACTGCATGCTTTTTCTAATTTAGTGACTTAAAGTATTTCGAAGTCAGTATAAAAGCCAGGTAACTTGCATTTTAGGAAGGAGCTTAGCAATGTCCACCCCTTTATTTTCTTCATGACAGGTTTATTTAAAATTATAGATTTATTTTTCTGTCAGTTTTCCTGTTGGAAGCTCTCATCTGACTTTTTCCGACGAAAACTGGTCGCGTGTATGGGGCATGAGTAATTGTCATTCAAAGTGTGACAGTGCTGAAAGCTGAAAATTGGGCTGGGCAGCAAGGGGGTGAAAGCAACTTTTTGAAATGAGAATGAGGCACACTTATAAGCAAAATGATGTAGGCATGATCTCTGCCATGCCCCGTAAAGGAGAATTATACAATAAAAAAATATTAAACACACAAGTGCTTCTTTTTACCATTACTATTACTTTATACTGGCTTTTGAAATGTACAAATGCAGCAATTTAGAATTTAGATGAAAGTACTGGGAAACACTTTTTGGAAGATGAAAAGTGCATTTTATATACAACTATATAGATCAGACCAAATGATGGACAAATGAGGAGGAAAGAGGGACTTTATTCCAAATCGGGGACAGTCCCTCAAAATCAGGGACAGTTGGGAGCTATGGGTGAAAGTGTTCGGACTTGAAGTGGTTAACAACATAATATACAAGAATATACAATGTAGCACAGTATACCAAACAACAACTGAGACCTGAGCAACATGACCAAGATCATTTGGATGTGCACACAGAATGCCCTTGTATTGTACCGTCTATAAATAGGTCATGTTTTGGTGATCCAGTAATACATTCTAATATATCCATTGATAATGTCCAGCCACAAAAGACTCCAGTAATGCACACTATTCAGCTGTACTGATTTACCTTGCACAGTACAAATGGCAAACATTCATGCCTTAACTGCTGTAGAGAAAGGTCTCAAGTCTCCAGCCTAGTTGTGCTGCCTGGAAGGGCTGTGAAAAACTCTCAGGAAAAATACAACGCCATAGCTTACTAATGCCGATCCTCTCCAAGAAGGAGGACTACAAGTTCCAGCACCCCCAGGATACTATTAAGCATTTAGGACCCCTATAATATAAGAGTCCACATTACTCGGTGAGTGGGGACACAGAAGGAGAGCACAATTTGCGCTTGCCGACCGCCCACCGTAGTTTTACGGTGGCAGGTCGGCTTGGTTGCGCAAAATCACGTAATATTACGTGATTTTGGGCGCCACCCTGGTCGCCCCTGGTGCCGACGCGCGTGCTCGTCGGGCGCGGTCACCGCCGTGCACCCGTGGTTGCTCGTTACAGAGCGAGAACTGGGAGCTGTGTGTGTAAACACACAGCTCCCAGTCAGGGCCGGCCTTTGGGGTGTGCGAGCTGTGCGGCCGCACAGGGCGCCATGGGCAACATGGGCGCCGTGCGGCCATCCAAAGGCGTACTAAGGGGGGGGCAGGCCGCCCCTGGGGACCACACACTGGGGGGTGTCAGACCGGCACCCCCCTCCGCGATTGTATTACACCCGCGGTGGCAGCGCCGCGGGTTTAGGCAGCGGCACACTGGCACAGGCAGGGAGAGGCGAGCTAGCTACAGAGGTGAGGAGGAGGGGGCGTCCGGGGGGGGGGGGGGGGTGCAGGGTGACATCGCTGCACCTACCATCCCCTCCTCTTGCGGCCATGGGCTGCCTGTCTGTGCGATCCAGGATTTCACACAGGCACAGCCGAGTGAAGCCGCCTCCCCCTCCTCTCTGTTTATGTATAAACAGGGGGAGGGGACCTGCTGTGCATGTGCCGCCGTGCTGATCTGAGGTACTCAAGGAGGGGCTGCACTGAACGGGGGTGCTATACTGAAGGGGGGAGGCGACACTGAACGGGGGGAGGCAGCACTGAACAGGGGGGCTACACTGAACGGGGGGGTCTGCATTGAAGGGGTGGATACACTGAAGGGGGATCTGTGTAACATGCAGGGGGTCCAGAGCTGCAGGGTTCTGTGTAATGTAAAGGGGTCCAGAGTGCTGTGTAATGTAAAGGGGTGTAGGGGGCTGTGTAATGTAAAGGGGTCCAGAGATGCAGGGTGCTGTGTAATGTAAAGTTAAATTAAAACAAATTATTTGTTACAAATATTTGTTTCCTCTTTGTGTATGTTTAGGTGACCAGGGGGCAAGGGGTGAAGATTGGGGGGGGGGGGGCACAGGATTAGCTCGCACAGGGTGTCTGAACACCCAAGGACGGCCTTGCTCCCAGTCTTGTCAGGGGGAGAAATTACTGATCGTATGTTCATACAATGTATGAACAGCGATCTGTCATTTCCCCTGGTCAGTCCCACCCTCCCTTCAGTTAGAACACACCTAGAGAACATAATTAACCCCTTCCTCGCCCCCTAGTGTTAACCCCTTCCCTGCCAGTGACATTTTTATCGCTAAAAAAATGCCAATGGTCCCAAAAATGTGTCAAACGTGTCCGAAGTGTCCTCCATAAGGTTGCAGTACCGATAAAAATCGCAGATCGTAATAAAAAATATATATTAATAAAAATGTCATAAAACTATCCATTATTTTGTAGACGCTATTTTGTAGACGCTATATTTGCGCAAAAGGATGACAATTTTGTTTGGGAGCCACGTCGCACGATCGAGCAATTGTCAGTTAAAGCGACGCAGTGCCGAATCACAAAAAGTGGCCCGGTCATTGACCAGCAAAATGATCCGGGGCTGAAGTGGTTAAGGAAAGGCACTTGGCACTGCATGATTGCACGATTAATTATCAAATCCTCCATGTATAAGGACAAAAGGACACAGACTCATATATGATTGACACATGTTTATTAATTTTTCATTTTATGTAATCTGATTATTTATGATAGATTTACAGCCAATTGGGACTTTTTTGATTATGTATGAGTTATTATGAACATATAAGTGGGGATTTGCATCTATAACCAGGCAGCGCTTTAAAAATATCTAAACATGCAATTTAAAAGGTACGGCACCTTATTAGAGCAGCAGCTGGTAAATGGATTTATTCACATAGGTGAATAAACTTATATATAAACCAAAGCGTCTGTATTTTCACCATAAATCACATCTGATTGGGTGCTTGTGTAGTTCCTCCTAATCTACTACTTTCAAATTCAAATACATTTGCTAGTTGTATTTAAAAACAGATTTAATATTTATTTTTTAAATAAACATATAGCTGCATTAGGCCGGGTTCACACTGGTACAACATAAGCTCCGACTTTGGGAGCATGACGTGTGTAAAGCAATGTTTCCCCATGAGAGCCTTCTTAAAGGGGAGTTCCACCCACAATTTCACTTTTTAAATATAAATACCCCTGTAATACACAAGCTTAATGTAGTCTAGTAAAGTTAGTCTGTAAACTAAGGTCCATTTTGTTAGGTTGTTAGAGCATTTAGTTAGTTTATAATCTAGAAATAGACCGTGGCCATCTTAAGTGTGGGCATCATGAAGCCAGACTGTATGACTTCCTGGATTTCAGCCTTGCAGATCTCGCACATGCTCAGTGCTGCCTATCCCAGAAACCCTTGCGAATAGCCTTGTGACTTAATAGCCTAGGCTAATAAGGAGGAGGAAGTAATGAAGGACTACAAAATAAAGGTATTTACAAGCAACAAAATAAATAAAAAGTGTCCATTCTGAACACTATGAGATTAGGGCATGCAGCACAGACAAACATAAAAAAATGGGTGGAACTCCACTTTAACCACTTAAGGACCGCCTCCTGCACATTTACGTCGGCAGAATGGCACGGCTGGGCACATGCACAAACAGGTACGTCCTGTGCTAGTACCCAGCCGTGGGTCGCGGACCCGATCGCCACTGGAGTCCCGCGATCGGTCCCCAGAGCTGAAGAACGGGGAGAGCTGTGTGTAAACACAGCTTCCCCGTTCTTCACTGTGGCGGCGGCCGGCATCGATCGTGTGATCCCTTTTATAGGGATACACAATTGATGACGTCACACATGAGGTCACACATAACCCCATCAGCGCCCCCTTGTGGTTAACTCCCAAACTACAACTGTCATTTTCACAGTAAACAATGCATTTTAAATGCATTTTTTGCTGTGAAAATGACAATAGTCCCAAAAATGTGTCAAAATTGTCCGAAGTGTCCGCCATAATGTCGCAGTCATGAAGAAAATCGCTGATCGCCGCCATTAGTAGTAAAAAAAAAAAAATAATAAAAATGCAATAAAACTATCCCCTATTTTGTAAACGCTATACATTTTGTGCAAACCAACCGATAAACGCTTATTGCAATTTTTTTTTACCAAAAATATGTAGTAGAATATGTATCGGCCTAAACTGAGGAAAAACATTTTTTTTAATATATTTTTGGGGGATATTTATTATAGCAAAAAGTAAAAAATATTGAATTTTTTTCAAAATTGTCGCTCTATTTTTGTTTATAGCGCAAAAAATAAAAACCGCAAAGGTGATCAAATACCACCAAAAGAAAGCTCTATTTGTGGGGAAAAAAGGACGCCAATTTTGTTTGGGAGCCATGTCGCACGACCGCGCAATTGTCTGTTAAAGTGACACAGTGCCGAATCGCAAAACCTGGCCGGGTCCTTTAGCTGCATTTTGGTCCAGGTCTTAAGTGGCTAACTGGTCCAACACAAGTCGATCCGACTTTGAAAAAGGTTCCTGCACTACTTTGGTAGGGTGAAGGTGATGGACTGAGGGTAAAGGTGATGGACTGGCCAAGCATGTCTCCAGACCAGAACCCTATTGAGCATCTGTGGGGCATCCTCAAACGAAAGGTGGAGAAGCACAAGGTCTCTAACATCCACCAGATCAGTGATGTTGTCATGAAGGAGTGGAAGAGGACTCCAGTGGCAACCTGTGAAGCTCCCCAAGAGGGTTAAGGGGACAGAAAATGTACACAGGCGTTTTGTATGTCTGTTTTTCATCCATCTGTTGACGGATGAAAAACGGACATACATATATCTCAATGGGATAGCGGACGTTAGCAGAAGATCATCCGCTGACATCTGCTAAATCCGTCTCTGCCTAGCTTTGTTTGACGGGAGAAAACCCTATTTTTTCATCTGTAAAAAAACGTAATGGACGAAAAACTGATGTTAGCAGAAGATTTTTTTTCCCCTCATTAGATACACGGGGCCAAATCCTCAAAAAACCTGCCTAACTTAACTTTCAGCAGTTAAGTTACACAGGCGTAAAATTTCTACCTAAGTGCCCGATCCACAAAGCACTTACCTAGAAATTACACGCCGTGTAACTTAAGTGCCGCCGTCGCAAGGCGGTCGTCTGATCGAGGGGGCGATTCCTATTTAAATGAGGCGCGCTCCCGCGCCGGACGTTCGGCGCATGCGTGTGACGTCATTTTTCCCGACGTGCATCGCGCGAACGTACTTTACGCCGGGCTTTGTGGATCGCGACGGGACAATAAAGTTACGTCGGGTAAAAAAAAAGTTACGCGCCGGGAAAAAAAATTCGAAATTTAAAAAAAATCGCGGCGATCGGAAAAAAAGTTTGTTTTTACAAGGTCTAAACAGTTTAGGCCTTGTAAAAGCATCCCTAATTTTACGCATGCAAAACGTAACTTACGCAGAAAACACGAAGCTAAAAAGCTTTGTGGATCTGCCTAAGTACTCATTTGCATACGCAAAGCAGCATTTCGACTCGAAATGCCCCCAGCGGCGGATGCGGTACTGCATCCTAAGATCCGACAGTGTAAGTCTATTACAGATGTCGGATCTTCTGCCTATCTTTGGAAAAATCCTTCTGAGGATCGTTTCCAAAGATAGGCACAGGGATACGCAGGCTGAACAGCAGTTCCGCCTGCGTATCTCCTTTGAAGATTTGGCCCACTGTATATAGCTAGTTGCTAAGGAGGGACCCGGGAAGCTTTGCCGCCGCGTCCTTAAGAACCGATGAGTCATCATCTATCAGCAGGGTTCCCCGCTGACAGTTGAATGTAAAAAAAAAATTGCTGGAAAAATATAAATAAATATAAATAAATTGCGAAACAAACAGCACAGGGGGTGTCCCCCCCCCCCGGTCCATACCAGGCCCTTAGGGTCTAGTATGGATTCGGAGGGGACCCCCCACGCCAATTTAAAAAAAAATGGCGCGGGGTCCCACAAAATCTATACCAGACCCTTATCCGAGCATGCAGCCTGGCAGGTCAGGAAAGGGAGGGGACAAGTGAGCGCCCCCCCCCCTCCCGAACCATACCAGACTGCATAACCGCAATATGTTGATGAGGACAAGGGCCTCTTCCCGACAACCCTGGCTGGTGGTTGGCAGGGTCTGTGGGCCCCCCTATGTGAATGGGTATCATCGGGGACATACTACCACTACCTATTCACCATAAAGGCAGTGAAATGTAAAAAAAAAAAGAGCCAATTTTTGAGAATTCCTTTATTAATAGCTCTGTCTTCTCCCAGTGCCTTCACTCCTGGTGCCTTCTCTCCCACCACTGTCTTCTTGTACAGTACAAAAAAAGTGACTGAACTGAAACACTATATATAGCTGGTTGCTAACAAGGGGGCCTAGAAGCCAGCTGTCATGTCCTTATCAACCATCGAGTCATCAGCTGTCAGCTAAATGTAAAAAAAAAAAAAAAAAACGCAAAAAAACTGATCCACATGCAAAAATAAAAAATAAATGGCGTGGGATCCACCCCAAAATCCATACCATAAAATCTCCCCCCTTCTTAACCGTACCAGGTCACATGCCCTCAACATGGGAGAGTGAGTGCTTTGGGACAGGGGGGATCTGCGCCCCCCATCTCAAAGCAACTTGCCCCATGTTGATGGGACAAAGGGGCCTCTTCCCGAAAACCCGGGCCAGTGGTTGTTGGGGTCTGCAGGCAGGGGTCTTATCGGAATCTGGGGGCCCCAGATCCCTGGCCCCCCCATATGTGAATGGGTATCGAGTACATACTACCCCTACCAATTCACCAAAAAGCAGTGAAATGTAAAAAAAAAGTTGGTTTTTGACAATTCCTCTATTAATAGCTCTGCCTTCTCCCAGTGCCATCCGCTCCACTGTCGTCTTCTCCTGCCATCTCTCCCGGGGGCCTTCTCTCCCATTGCTGTCTTCTTGCTTGCCACCGGATACCCATTCACATATGGGGGGGCAGGGATCTGGGGCCCCCTGATTCCAATAAGAGGGAGATTTTATGGTATGGATTTTGGGGTGATCCCATACCATATTTTTTTTTTTTTTTGGAATGTGGATCTTTTTTTTTTTACATTTAGCTGACAGCTGATGACTCATTGGTTGATAAGGACATGACAGCTGGCTTCCCGGCCCCCTTGTTAGCAACCAGCTATATATAGTGTTTCAGTTTAGTCACTTTTTTTTGTACTGTACTGTACACTCACTACTTTACATTGCAGCAAAGTGTAATTTTTTCAGTGTTGACATGAAAAGATAGAATAAAATATTTACAAAAATGTGAGGGGTGTACTCACCTTTGTGAGATACTGTATATTTATTTTTTATTTTTTTACTGAACTTTGTGAATAAATAGAAACATTGGGCCAGATTCAGGTAGAATCGCCTATCTTTAGGTGGGCGTAGCGTATCTCAGATACACTACGCCGCCGTAACTTAGTGAGGCAGGTCCCGTATTCTGAAAGAACTTGCGCCCTAAGTTACGTCGGCGTAGTGTAAATGGGCCGGCGTAAGCCTGCCTAATTCAAAATAGGCAGGTAGGGGGCGTGTTGTATGCTAATTAAATGTGCCCACACGTAATTGACGCTCTTAACGAACGGCGCATGCGCCGTCCATGAAAGTATCCCAGTGCACATGCTCCAAATTACGCCGCAAATAGTCAATGCTTTAGACGTGAACATAACTTACGCACAGCCCTATTCGCGTACGACTTACGCAAACGACATAAACGACGCAAAATTCGACGCTGTCCCGACGTCCATACTTAACATTGGCTACGCCTCATATAGCAGGGGTAACTTTACGCCGGAAAAAGCCTTACGTAAATGACGTAAATCAATGCGCCGGGCGCATGTACGTTTCTGAAATGGCGTATCTAGCTCATTTGCATATTCTACGTGTAAATCTACGGAAGCGCCCCTAGCAGCCAGCGTAAATATGCACTCCAAGATACGACGGCATAGGAGACTTACGCCACTCGTATCTAGACAACAGTGAGGCGTATCTGATTATATGAATCACCCTCACGGCATATCTGGAGATACGCCGATGTAACTCCTTTCTGAATCCGGGCCATTGAATTTTATTGGAATCCTGCTTTATCTTCTTCTAACACTGGTTTGACATTCTGAACTAGTACACAAAAGAGGCGCTCCATTGTCTGAGATTTTTCCATCACCATCTAAGGCCCCTTTCCCATGGGGCTGACTCTGTCCATTGATACCCACTAAGCAGGTAGCTAGCTGGTCTGTGTCCACTCCGCTTATGTAGAGCGAACACAGAAATAGCCTGCTCTCCTCTATGGGTGGTTGAATGGACCACCTGTCTGTTTTCTCCCATCTGCCATCCGATCTGGTTTGCTAAACGAAAGGGGAACAGATCTCCATCGACCTGTTTTTAGCAGATTGAATTGGGTGTTGGCAGGTATAAATGGACACATGTCCCTTTACACCTGCTGCTCCAAAGAAGAGAATGGACAGGCGGACCTGATCAGACCTCTAGTGTGAAAGGGGCCAAAAGCGTCGTACACACGACCGGTTTTCCCGGCAGGAAAACTGCCAGGAGAGATTTTGGCCGGGAATCTTGGCCATGTGTATGCTCCCTAGCAGTTTTCCCACCAGGAAAACAGACGGGAATCCCAACGGGAAAATAGAGAACCCTGCTCTCTATTTTCTCGTCTGGTTTCCCGGCAGGTTTTCCTGCCAAGAAAACTGGTCGTCTGTATGTGTGAAAAACCGTGCATGCTTCATAACACTTCGGCGCATGTGCGGTAGCATACAAGGTTAGTGTGGGGTGTTGTAGTAGTCGATGACGTCACCGCGTTCTTGCCATTGAAAAGAACGGCAGGTTTTTGTGTGGCCGTGTGTATACAAGGCTTTTCAGGGCAAGCCTGCCAGGAATCCCACTGGGTTTCCCGATTGTGTGTACAGGGCTTTAGTGTATTTTTCTCTGGTGTCATACAGCTGGTACAGAAGCTTATAATAATGATGGACCTATTGTGACAAATGAAAAGTGAGAGGGATGGGACAAAGCATGTTTTAACAAACCTAAGTTTCTATTTAAATGTTGGATCTCAATGGACTTTGGGGCTTCTAGGGAGTGCTACAAGGTATGGTTAACATACATTTAGGTATCTCCATTGTGAAAAAATTACATGTGGGGTAAAGAAAACTGTATTCTCAGGAAATCAGTGTGAATTCATAATCATGAATTGCTGCTTGTATTTCTGGACAAAAGGGCAACACCAGATGTGCTGTGATGATCCAGGCTGTCCATGTGTGCATGTGCAAATGCACATAGCAATTGGCGTGCACACCTGGCACCCTGCAGCCTATTTAAATGGATGTGTCACTGGGAGAATTGCTGACTCCTGAGACCTGATCTGTTGTCTTTGCCTACCTGTGCATCTCCTTGGCCTCTGCTCTTTGCTTCAACCTTGCTCATCTGGTTACCCTGACCTCGGCCTTTTTACTGGACTTGTCTCTGCCTGCTGATTCAGTACTGCTTTGCCCAGCTGTTACCAACCCTGGCCTACTTTTTGGACTTGCTCTGCCTGCCAATTCAGTCCGTTGTAGCATGGCTGTTGCTGACTGCCGCCTGCTTTCCAGGCCTGCTTCAACCTCCTGCTTTGGTGTTAAGCTGCTTCATCATCCTATACTGAGGACTTCCAGCTCAACCCACCTAGGGAGCAGACATCAGCAGTCAGCTACTCTGGCACTCATGCCACTCCATGGCCTCACACTCTCTGTCTCCACCTTCAGAAATGTTGGGTAGGAGAGTCCTCCACAACATTACAGTCTTCACCAAGTACCTTTGGGGGAGTGCTACAAGGCTTGTGAACCTACATGCAGGCATCTTTATAGGCTTTCATATATATTTAAAGGCTCAGCTTTAGAGTGAACATTGGTTGTGCAGGCAGCAACTACTCCTGGGGATATGGAAGAACATATTCCATAGCCTGTACAGATGTGTGCATGTCCTCCAGTATCCACACACGGAGATAGAATCCAGCTAAAATATTGGGGATAACAAAAGTGAGGCCAGAACCCAGTAAGAGGCTCCAAAACCTAAGGCTGAACTTGTGTCCTGTTGTAACAGGCTCTCTCTGTCGCCGTATTTTGCTCCACGCTGGAGCGCATACAGCGCAGTGTAAATTCCTGCCTGAGTCGAATCAGTGCTAGATGCACTGCACATGTCTTCCCCCTATAAGGAGGACAGCGTGCATAGTACACGCTGTCCTATTATTGTCGGCAGTAGCCGGCTTGGCTACTATCAAACTATTGGTATCATCCATCCCCTCAACTGAACGAGCAGCACAACCTGGATCCATGATGCCTCTCAGTTATTCATTGCCATCATCCATGCTGCCCATCTTACTGCTGTGGCTGGGTACACCCTAATGCCCTGTACACATGATCGGTTCATCCAATGAAAACGGTCTGATGGATTTTTTCATCAGATATCTGATGAAGCTGACTTTCATCAGTCTTGCCTACACACCATCAGTTAAAAAAACGATCGTGTCAGAAGGCGGTGACGTAAAACACAATGACGTGCTGAGAAAAATCAAGTTCAATGCTTCCGAGCATGCGTCGACTTGATTCTGAGCATGCGTTGATTTTTAACTGATGGATTTCCCCACAGACGATCGTTTTTTTCTATCTTTTTTTAACCATCAGATAATTTTAAAACAGGTTCTAAGTTTTTTTACCAATGGAAAAAAAAACGATGGGGCCCACACACGATCGGTTCGTCTGATGAAAACAGTCCATCAGACCGTTTTCATCAGACGAACCGATTGTGTGTACGCGGCATAAGAGATGCGACATCAGCGGACCCTCCATGACAGAATCTCTTTGCTGCTGCAATACTCTGCTTACTATGTTACATTTGTTGCTCTAGAATTACCCGGATCACATATAGCCTTGCTACGTACTGTATTTGAAACTGCCTTTACTTTTACTACCGTGCACCTTGAGATTACTTAACGTACCTTCTTGAAACAGTTGTGGAATATCTTAAAGGGACATATACTCTTAAACCAATTAAGCTTCAATTGTCTCTCTCAAGTTAAAGGGTTTGTAAAGGATTTTTTTTTATCTTAATAGCTTCCTTTACCTTAATGCAGTGCTGTTTTCATGTCCTCATTGTTCGTTTTTGCTCTCAAGTTGCTGTAATTCTTCTCTGATCTCCACACTTCCTGGTTGTCTGTTTCCTGATAACCACAGTGCTGGGAGCTTTCTCTCTGTGGTCACTAACTTCAAGGAGGTGTGATTACTGTGTGTCTAAAACCCCAGTTTCGTTTTCCAAACCATCACTACCCTGTGGCTCTGTATGCTCTGTACAGCAGAGAGGCAGGAAACAACATGGAAAAACAAAACTAGAAACTACAGGTACATTGTATGATTGATTTTTATCTATTTTTAATCGTTTTTAAAAGGAATCAGTTAACCATTATGTCTCTATACCCTGTAAACAGTAATTTCAGCATTTTTTTTTATTATTTACAACTCCTTTAATGCTACTTGCATACAGTATTTGTATATGCTACGTGCTTGACATTCGTTGTTATTTGTATACAGGCTTCCGCCCTAAAATATTGAACATGTTCGTTATACCTTTTCTTGGCTAAGGTTGGAAGGTATGTATGTAATACCTCCTCCCTTAGTAGCTCAATGCATCCCTATATGTGAGAGAGATGATGTAGTGAACCCCCAAACTCCTGTTCTCTGATTGGAGTGACGCCTGGGGCCCAATACTGAATTCTCACATAACATAGAGAGGTGCATTGTAATCTTTTGCTAACCGCAGTTGTGGTTCACTTCGTTCACCGTAGTTTGTGACACCTGTCTGGTAGGTTAAAATACATAACACCAAACCAGTTTGGCAGAAAACCTGTCAATGTGACAACAATGCTAGCCAATTTTCTCCTAGTTCACATTATGTAGCTGAAAGCAACAGTTTTAATGTTAAATTACCATGACAGTTTACATCAATAACCACATCTATCATTGAAATAGATGCACATCCATGCCGTAAAAGGTATCACAGCTGTTATAGTTCCCTATCAAGTAATGTGCTTTATTCATCACCTTATATATCTATCTATCCTTACATTTAAACCAACAGGCAAAAAGAGGTTCCTTGATCATCACATCTTACCTTTGGTTTTAAAACGACAGCTGATCCTCCACTTATGCTGATAATAGGTACAAGAGTCTGTGAAGATACAAAGTCCAGAATCTGGGCCACAGCCTCTGTTCCGACGTTATCCTGAAACACCATCGCATGGGCCCCTTTTAGTGCCAGGCACAGCTGGCGCAGAAGCGGTCCTGGGCCACTGTCGTTGACAAACACCGAAACAGTATGAATGTCGAGAGGAAGATTTAAAGATCCTTCTGGAAGAAGAGGTCCCATCAGTTCCATCTGAGAAAACGAACCTCCAAACACTAGAGGCACATTCACCACATGTCCTCCAGCTTGAGGTAGCAGCGTTTCCATTACTACAGCACCACACCCTAGTGCGCCAAGAAAAAGACAACCCACGGAATAAGCCAGGAACATGTCAAAGATTGAACCTGCAGGTGAAGACAAGAGTGTTATGCCAGTCTTCCCATTTACATGGTTGCACTATTGTTGTATATTACATAATGTAACACACGTAACTAGGTTTGCATGCTACTATACATTAAAGAAGAATGCTAAAATGCAATATATGAAGTGTTGGAAAAAAAACAATGTGTAATCTGGAATTTGTCATGGAATCTATGAAAAACACAAAGGAGTGGACCGTATGGCAGAACAGAGTGCAGTAATTCATAGTAACCATCAGAAGAAACCATTCTGGGATTGGATTTTGTTTGGATGCTATGGGTTTCTGCACTTGGCATTGCTCTTTGCGCTGTGTTTTTCAACATCCCTACATGAATAATAATGGAGGGACAACATGACCTTGTAAAAGCTCTAATTTTTGTCTATGTGCACTGCCTAAAAGCAACCTGATCAATTTGAATCAACAGCAAGAGAATGAAAAGTTTGTATCTGGCTGCTGTTGGGCAATGCTGACAGTTTGTATGAAGGATTCTTCAATAAATGAGACCCAGTGTGAGGTATGCTGACAGTTTGTATGTTTGGGCAATGCTGACAGTTTGTATGAAGGATTCTTCGATAAATGAGACCC
This sequence comes from Rana temporaria, assembly GCF_905171775.1. Taxonomy (NCBI): domain Eukaryota; kingdom Metazoa; phylum Chordata; class Amphibia; order Anura; family Ranidae; genus Rana; species Rana temporaria. The sequence continues at coordinate 62,653,723 of NC_053500.1, read as the reverse complement.
AGCATGAGGTATGGGCTTAAGAACATTGAAAGACAAACAAAAAGAGTAGTAAAGAGCTTTTCTGGGTAGAAAAGATAGAAGCACAAATGATTTACTAATGACTGGTGAAATGACACTACTGGCAGCCAACAGGTAACCAGCACCCAAGCAGGAATACATTAGCATCATGCGGAAGAAGGAGTGTAGTCCAAGAGAATATATCAGAGCAGGTCATCAGAAATCTGCATTTTAAGGGAGGAAACATGCTGTGAAATAAACTAAGGGAGGACAATGGGACATAGAGAAGACACTACAATGTATTTTTAGGCATACCATGAATTATTCATGGGTGGATGTGCCAGTCGATCCTGTGACTCCTGACTGAGCAGCATACGTCATACTGAGATCATACCACATAACCAGAACCAGACTTCAAACACAGCCAGCACTGAGCCAAAACCTGAACTGCATGAACTAGAAACCTGATCTACAGACAAATGTGTCCAAGACGCCTGGAAGGATCATTAGGACAAATGCATCACTCTTAAAAGAAAATCTCACCTTTGCTATGCCAAAATGACTACGCAACACGAATCTGAAATGGAATGAGGCCAAAAGGTGTTTAATCTTCATGGCATCATCTAAACCAAAGCAGGTCTAAATCAAAGCGGCAAGAACCTGGAAAATCCAATGCAAATGAGGATTATAGGTGTGCATTAGGCCTGCTCTGTCATCACAATCCACTACACATTATTGGGAACCTCTGGTCGTACAGGTTTGTCCTCTGCAAATGAAAACACCGGTAATCATACAAAAGTTAGAAGCATGAAAACATTTCAGCACAAGGACTGAGTTCTCCACCAAAGCACTGCATCTGCTTTCTACACATAGAGGAGCACTAAAGGACTATGGCACAATGTCAACTACTCTGCAGGTGGTATGGTGCTCGAAGCTACTTTGGAGCCAGGCCTAATAATGTAGGTGCCTCAGTAGCACAGCCTAATTATACAAACATAACTGGAAAGTGTTACAAGGATGTTGATTTTGCAGGAATGTGGCAACATGCCATGCACTGGCTCTGGAGCATGGCATAATGCAGTGGGCACCGCACAAACGTGGCATATGGCTCCCGGGGCTTCTTGGGAGCACAGAACTGGAAATACATCAGTTAGCTCAGTAATTTGTCTTCATCAGGTTCAGCTCAAAGGATGGACAACTGCTTCCATCTTCAGAGCCACCTGCTGCCGCAATGTCCCATGGAAAAAAAGAGAGCCGAAGTGAGAGACACAGGTGGAGTGCAGGATAGATGTTGGGGGGTGAAAAGTGAAGGCATAAGGGAGAGAGTTAATAAAAGAGGTGTAAGGCAATGGAAGAGGAAATGAACTGAATCTTCAGGAAGGTCTGCACTAGCCAGGTAATGTTCATCCCTCACCTGCCCTGAGCCACAAGCCGCACAGGAAGAAGCCAGCGGAACGTAATATAGAGCAGAGCTCGCAAAGCCAGCTGTTAGAAGAAGAGCGCAAAGGAGACACATCTAAACACAAGGATAGGGAAAAGAGACAGAGAGAGAGACAGACAACAGAGGACGGAACTATACAAAACAGAGCAGATAAAGTATGAAAGGAAAGAACGAGGAGAGCAACAAGAAACAGGAGAGACTCGGAGAATGCAAAGAGTGAACGGAATCAAGGAGGGAGGAGGTGGTACAGAGTGGAAGAGAGAGAGAAAGAGGAGGGGGAATAAGGATGAGGATGGAGTGAGAAGTGTGGGACACGATGAAGGGGAGAAAAGGATGGAGAGAGTGAACGGGGAGGTATGTAAGATGGGAGAGGGAGGAAACCGACAGCGGGGAGGAGAAAGAGACAGGTATCAAGAGTGAAAAAGAGAGGCATGAGAGAAAGGACAGAATCAAGGACAGAGACAGAGAGCGAGGGGAGCTCTATATCACTCATAGCTAAATGAGCACTGCCTGTCCATGGCTGTGTGTCATAAACTCTACACTTTCCCTCCGCTCATCTAGGGATCTCATGTCTTCCCCTTTTTCCGATGCTCTCTTTCTGTCATCTAAAGATCTCTTGAATTATGTATTAGGGAATATATGGTGTTCACCAGGCATGCCCTTTTCTTCTACCTGATACCTAACGGATAGTGCTCTCTCTACTTGAGTTCATCTCCTCTGGTAGAGATTTTTCCTTTTAGTACTTTGTCTTTTTTTTTCTCTTTGGTACTCACTGTCACATTTTATTGATCTTGACTTTGGTTTCTTGATAAGCTCAGTGCAGTTGCTTTCAATCATTTCCTTTTGTCTTTTTCTAACTTTTTGCTGAATTTTGTTGAGACAACCTGCAGCTTGTACAGTCTCTAGGCATAGAGAGGAAGCTCCGTACATGGTGATATGTGCCCTTAGTATATATTTCATATAGCATTGTTATATCTCATATATTATATCATTATAATATAATGAGAGATTATATCTATCTATCTATCTATCTATCTATCTATCTATCTATCTATCTATCTATCTATCTATCTATCTATCTATCTATATATATATATATATATATATATATATATATATATATATATATATATATTAAAAACATATAATTCATCTCATATATTATATCATTCACCCTTCCTATTTATCAATGACCTTAATAGCCAACAGATCCATGGGTTTATGTTCTATCTATATCTGTCTGATGTAACTCATCTGGAATATATATTATGTATAATGTATGAACAACTACAGGGAGCCTTATTGTATCACTGTACAGATAATTACAATTTTATTTAATAAACAATGTGTCATCTTTAAAAATCAACTTTAGTATAAATTTCATATAGGCATGTATGTTTCTGCTATACTGCCTATTATTATATTAGCTTCCCAACAAAATTAACATTAAACCATTAATTCCTGAACACTGAGAACACACACACACACACACACACACACGTACGCACACTCATATACACATTCATGTAGTGCTCATTCCCAACCAATCCTGAATGTATGCATGTATAAACACATAGATAGATAGATAGATAGAGAATTATAAAACTGTGATACCTTTTACTACATGGATAGAGAGATAAATCATATAAAAATGATATAACTGCATAATATTATATATAAATAAAATAGTAATTTTAAAGGGCAGTATATACACATAGCACACACATACATGTACACAATTCTATTCTGCAAGATGCTGGAACATCGAAGAAAAGAAGAAGTCCACCCCAGTGGCACCAGCAGTCCCCTTTCTGTCCATTTAGCGTGTGTATAAATGCAAACTGGGGCCGACACTTTAAAACTGAAGACATCTTTAATATGCAAAGCTTTCTAATGTATAAAAAAACATAGCTGGTCACTGTACACTACTGAATTAGACATACCATTACATCTTAACAGTTTTCAATCCCTTTTGGTTTGCTCAATTTTAATTAACTTTACTTCCACCATTTGTTACAAAAAAAAATATCTTATCTATGTTTACAACCCTTTAGCTTTGAAAGTTGTAATTATGTTTTGCACTGTCTGTATGAGATGCCAAGAATACACAGCCTGTTTATTTGTTGACAAGGCTTTCGTATTTAAAGGAAAACTGTGATGATGGAAATATGTAGGCTGCCATTGAATTTTTTTTTTTTTTTTTTGCTTATCCCTCGGATTTAATATTTTTTGAGTCCTTGCAAAAAAAAAAAAAAAAAAAATTGGACTCTGAGCATACCTTATATTGTTTATAAGCATATTGTTCTACACTAGTACCAACTGGTCAGACGCTTATAGGATGCCTATGATATGTAATTTTCATCCTGCCCATTCTGTTGGCATTCTTAATATCTCACTATTCCCTACTGGTTCATGCTACCTGTACTACCACTGATGACACCTGCATCATCCTTGTGCCAATAGACCTAGTCTTATACTACATCTCCCATACTTTCATATTCAGTTTATGTTTAGAAGGGGCAAGGTGACCTTTTCAGAGTTACTTGTATTTAAAAAAAAAATATTACAGCAGGCATTTAACAAGGGCTCCTTCGAAGGTAGCTAGGGGTTCCTTGAGCTGCGGCTAGCTGACCTTTCATCTGATGGTTCTGGCACAGTTCCAAGTTCAATACCTATTGGCAGTGCCAGCACCATTATGGTAAAGGTAGCATTCTGATCACCACTGAAAGAGGGGCATTGCTACCACTGACCACTACCAATGTAAGGGGCATTTGCTCAATGACCCCCCAATGGATCCTTCTTAGTAGGGGTTTCCTGAGACCTAAAAAATACTTTCAAGGGTCCCCCTGGGGTTGAAAGGTTAGGGAAGGCTGCATTATAGTATGATGATCCAGGACATTGCAAACAAAATGTGTAGTTAATTCATAATTACTGCCTTCTATGATAGGAAAGGTGAGAATACTAAATGATTCAGATATCTTGGATAATGTAAACATCACACTGGCCATAAGGCCAGTGTTTACCTGTTAGGGTTAGTGACATCACTAGCCAGACTTACCTCTCCAACACTTTATTATGTACACTCACCAGCCACTTTATTAGGTACACCTTGCTAGTACCTTGATGCAACTTTGATCCAGAGAGTGTAAATTAGATCAAAGCTGCACTCAGTCGCATCAAAACCGCACTCTGAATTGTGCAACTTTGTGCTTGCAATAGTGGAAACACGACTTGTCATGCGACTATGTGTCCAAAGTCGCATGACAAGTCACAGCCCATTGTTTTCAATGGCACCTGTTCCCATCTATGTGACTTTGAAAAGGTACCTGCAATGCTTTGATGCGACCTTTGTTGTGACTTTGATCCAGAGAGTGTATCAAAGTTGGATCAAAGTCACACTCCAAAGTCGCACTCTAACCTTAGGCTACGTTTTCACTAGTGCGACTCCAAAGCTGTGCGATTTAGAGTGTGATGTTGAGTGCAACTTTAAAGTTGCATCAAAGTAGTGTAGGCACCTTTTCAAAGTCGCATAGATGGGAACGTTTGCCATTGAAATTAATGGGCTGTGACCAAAGTCGCATGACAAGTCGCACTCATGGAAACAAAGCCTTAAACTCACTACTCACATGTAGCCCCCTCAGCTGGGCGTGTGCCAAGCCATGCACACAGTGCCATCACGGTGCCCATCACAGTGCCATGCAGAAACAACCACGTGGTTGTACACTGTAGAAAATCTGCAGCATGTTGCATTGTAATCTATCTTATAGTTTCTAACAAACAGAACATACTTCCAAATATGTCTCTCTCTCCCCCTCCTCCTCTCTCACCCTCTCTCTCACCCTTCTCTCCCCCCTCTCTCCCCCTACCCTCTCTCTCCCCCTACCCTCTCTCTCCCCCCTCCTCTCCGCCTCTCTCTTCCCCTCCTATCCGCCTCCCCCTCTCTTTCCTCCCCTACCCTCTCTCTTCCCCTCCTCTCCCTCTCCCCCTCTTTATTCCCCTCCTCTCTCTCTCTCCCCCTCCCTCTCTCTCTCTCTCTCCCCCACCCCTCTATCTCCCTCTTCCACCCTTTCTTGTCCTCCCTCTCTCTCTCCCCCTGTCTCTCCGCTCTCTCGTCCCCTCTCTATCTTCCCCTCCCTCTCTCTTCATCTCCCTCCATCTCCCTCTCTCCCCCTCTCTCTTCCCCTCTCCTTTCCCCTCCCTCTCTCTCCTCTCCATCTCTCCCCCTCCCTCTCTCTTCCCCTCCCTCTTCTCCCCTGTCTCCCTCTCTTTCTCTCTCTCTCACCCTCACTCCCCTCATCTCCCTCTCTCTCCCCCTCTCTCTTCCCCTTCCTCTCTCCCCCCTCTCGCTTCCCCTCCCTCCCTCCCCCTCCTCTTTCTTTCCCCTCTCTCCTCCTCTCTCCCTCTCTCCCCTCCCTCTCTCTCTCTCCCCCTCTCTCTTGCTCCCTCTCTCTCCCCCCTCCTCTCTCTCCTCATCTCCCTCTCTCCCCCTCTCTCTTCCCCTTCCTCTCCCCCCTCTTGCTTCCCCTCCCTCTCTCTCCCCCTCTATCTCTCTTGCCCCCTCTCTATTCCCCTCCCTCTCTTGCCCCCTGTCTCCTGCTCTCTCCTCCCCTCCTCTCTCTCTCCCCTCATCTCCCTCTCTCCTCCCTCTCTCATCCCCCTCTCTCTTCCCCTCCCTCTCTCTTCATCTCTCTCTCTCCCCCTCTCTCTTCCCCTCCCTCTCCCTCTTTCACCCCCTCTATCCCCCTCTCTCCCCTTCCTCTCTCTCCTCTCCATCTCTCCCCCTCCCTCTTTTCCCCCTCTCTCTCTCTTGCCCCTCTCTATTCCCCTCCCTCTCTCTCCCCTCCTCTTTCTCTCTCTCCCCCCTCATTCCCCTAGTCTCCCGCTCTCTCCTCTTCTTCCCCTCTCTCTTCCCCTCCCTCTTCTCCCCCATCTCCCTCTCTTTCTTTCTCTCTCTCCCTCCCTCTCTCTTTCCCTCCCTCTTTCCCCCCTTTCTTTCCCTCTCTCTCTCTTCCCCCTCTCTTGCCCTCCCTCCTCTCTTGCCCTCCCTCCTCTTTCTCTCTCTCCCCCCTCACTCCCCTCATCTCCCACTCTCTCCTCCTCTCCCCCTCTCTCTCTCCCTTCCCTCTCGTTTCCCCTCCCTCTTCCCCTCCCGTTTCCCCTCCCTCTTCCCCTCCCTCGCGCTTCCCCTCCCTCCTCTCTCCCCTCACTCCCATCATCTCCCTCTCTCTCCCCCTCTTCTCCTTCTTTCTTCCCCTTCCTCTCTCCCCCTATCTCTTCCCCCCTCTCTCTTCCCCTCTCTCTTCATCTCCCTCTCTCCCCCCTCTATCTTCCCCTCTCTCTCCCCCCCCCTCTCTCGCTTGCCCCCCTCACTCTCTCTCCTCTCCCTCCCCCCTCTGTTCCCCTCTCTCTCTCTCTCTCTCTCTCTCTCTCTCTCTCTCTCTCTCTCTCTCTCTCTCTCTCTCCTCTCCCTCGTCCCTCTCTTTCCCCCTCCCTCTCTCTAAAAAGAAGAGGAGAGATGGGGGTGGGGCGTGTAGAAGAGAAGGACAATGTTTTCAGGAAGTGAGAGGTCCCCATGCAGAATTCAGAAATAGGGAAATAAGGTTGTCCTCAAAGAACAAAAAGAAGCTGATTGTCTAGTGAGGCCCGGAGCAGAAGACAGAAACTGCAATAGGCAGAGGGCCGGCATGACAGGGTTAACAGAAAACCTTGTCTGGCCGGTGGGAGTGGTCAGCAGAGGGCAGGGTGGAGGGGAGGAGAGGTTTTAAATTCCTCCTCCCCTCGTTCCCAGGTACCACACGTGGGGAGAGAAGTTTACCACCCACCCTCCCTTTGTTTTATTTTGGGTACCGGGTTTTGGTTTGATGGTATGGGAATGGTATGTTATGTGAGTTGGTTGGTTTTGGGTGCTTTCCTTGTTTTGTCTCTCCCATACAGGTGCGAAGTTAAGATGTCTTGGCGGTGGCGGGTGTTTGGACTTTGCAGCAGAAGAAATTACCCCAAAGATGGATGCCATTACCCAGAGGTGGTATGGGTTCTGAAGGGGGTGTTAGTTGCCAGTTTACCAAGTGTAGCTGGGAGGTTGGTTAATGGGGGCACTGCGGTCAGTGGTCGTCTCTGAGCCAGCTTGTCGGCTTGAGGCCTATGACCAGAGGTTAGGTACCGCAGTGCCCAAAATATTAAAATGGTTACAAGTAGTGTTAATGGTGCCTGCAAAGTCCAGCACTAGTAGGGTTAAAACTGTTGTTTTCTCAGGTATATATATATTTATATATGTGGTTACATGTTATTTAATATTTAAAAGGTTATTTAAATAAAAGGAGGCTGCTACGGCCAGTTTTTACTCCAACATTACAGTGGTGGTCTCATTATTTATTTAAAGGTAGAGTGGGAGTAAAAGGGGTGGGTCCTAGCAGATAAGGGTATATTATGTGATACCATAGTCTAGCTTTAATTAAACTTTCTAAGCGTCACAAAAACCGATATACAGAAAATTAATAATTTCAAAGATATTTTACATATAATTAATAGAGAAATTGTTATTTTTGACTGGACTTCTACTTTCTCAGTTTGAGGTTCAGCAAGTCATCTTCACTATGCCTAGATGCCTAAATACATTGAGTTGCTACCACTTTGATTGGATGATTAACAATTTGTGTTACCAAGCAATTGAACAGGTGTACCTAACAAGGTGGCCGGTGAGTGTATATAGACATGAGATAATCATACAAAAATGTTTTTTCTTGTGGTTCCTTTCGGATTACCCCATCTGAGGAAAGCAGCATCCCCCTAGCTTTGGGATACCATATATACCTTTCACACCACCATTTTATCTGATATCTGTTACGCCACACATTGGAAGACCTATTAGCGCTGGAAGTGACTTTGTTATTTGTATAACAACATCTCATGTCACTTTTCCTGAAAAGATCTGGATGGAAATTCGCTGTTCTATAATTTTCCATCTAAATCTTAAAGTACAACATCAGGAAAATGTAAAACGATTGCTTGCAGTGGGGCTGTGCCTGCACGGCAGGGTTAATAGCTCATTTTGTTTAGGACAGAGGAAAAACGGTTTTACTTACCTCATCCTCCGCTCCCCTGGATTCTCTCCACACTGTGGACTGTTTGTCGGCGTCATCACATCCAGTGCAGGGCTATGGACCCTGCTTTGGTCTTGATGATGTCAGGACCCTAAAGTGTATAGGAGAAGACATTATAGGAGCAAGTCTAACAGCAGGGAGGAGCAGAGGATTGGGTAGGTGAATCTTCTTTTGTTTCCCTAGACCTAAAGTTAACCCTTGCATCGACACGTACCCACACTTAAGTTTTAACTGGATAAAATGGAGTTTGCTAAAGCACTGTGCATCATAAACAAATGCCATGCTCCTTAAGAAAATGCTGTTTTTATAATTTCACATCCTTTCATTTGCATATCATTGCTGCTACATGCATGTGCTCCGCTTGCAGCTGCATATATTTTCATAGGGCTTTGTTCCTGATAATGGTAGTAGAGGATCATGTCTGCATTAACCACTTGCTGACCAGCACATGACTATATACCGCTCGGCTGGGCATATGGGCATACAGGTACATCCCTTTTAAGAAGCGCCATTGTGGGCGCGTGCCCGCGGCGAGCTCCGTGAGTCCGACTGCGGGTCCCATGGACTCGATGTCCGCGGGGGTACCTGAGATAATCTCATTGAGAGGAAGAACAGGGAAATGCTGATGTAAACAAGCATTTCCCCATTCTTCCTAGTGACAGGACACTGATCACAGCTTCCTGTAATTGGGAGTTTTGATCAGTGTCGTGTCACACACAGCCCATCCCCCCTACAGTTAGAAACAATCCCTAGGTCACACTAAGGGCTCTGTCACAGGTCCGCCTGCCAGTTTTTTAGGCGGACCTGAACGGGCGCTCCGTGCTCCTCTATGGAGCCGCGGATATCAGCGGTGACATGCCCGCTGACATCCGACCCGCTCCGATCCACCAAAGTGTGACGGAGGAAAAACCTACTTTTCCACCCGTCTGGCGGATCGGATCGGGTGAACACGGACTGACGGTCCATGTTCATCTGATCCCCCCATAGGGGAGAGCAGAGAAAAGACAGGAAGGTCCCTGCACAGTGTGCGGGGACCCCCCTGTCATCCGCCGGCACAGCAGGGATCAATGGAGCGATTCCCGCTGAGCAAGCGGAGGTTCACGGGGCGGATGATAACCCCTTCAGCACCCCCTACTGGTTAACCCCTTCACTGCCAGTGTAATTTTTACAGTAATCAGTGCATTTTTATAGCACTGATCGCTAGACATGTGCACACTGAAATATTTATTTTCGGAATTTCGTTTTCGTCTGAATTTTTTTTTTATTTAGTTACTCCCGAAATTCGTTTTTATTTATTTTGTTTCATTAAAAAATGCATTAGTCCGAAAATCCAAATTAATTAAGGTTGAATCTGCCATTGAAGGCTTATGGTGTCTATCGAATGTTCTAAGAAGATTCGACGAAGCAGCTAAACTGTACGACGCCGCAATCGTACATTTCCAGTCGAATGTTCCGCCTACAAGCTATAGAAGAATTCTAATGTTGTGTGACTAGTAATAATTATATTTATAAATTATTATTACTAGTCAACCCACATTCAAATTCTTCTATAGCCTATGGGCCGAGCATTTGACTGGAAATGTACAGGCGTCGTACAGTTTAGCTGCTTCTCAAATCTTCTTAGAACTTTCGACAGACACCATAAGCCTTCAATGACAGATTCAACTTTGTATGTTTTTTGCTGCTTCGTCAAATCTTCGTCGTTCATGTTGAATGGTCTACCCAACGCTGTCTCTCTATGTCGAATCTTTTCTCTCTATGTAGAATAATCTTGGACTAATAGAGTTAGGTTAGGCACATTCGACCGCAGGTTAGATGTTGACACAGATTGCTATTGTCAATGTCACATCGAATCTTCTATCTATATGGAACTGTTGTAGCAACGAAAACAAAAATTAAGCATTTTTTATGTCGGATCTTTCGGATTTCGGGTTTTGCGTTTTTGTTTTCGTTTGTTAAAACGATAACGAAAATACCTGAAATTCGGACGGGAATGCATTCGGATGAAAGCGAATGCACATGTCTACTGATCACTGTATCAATGACAATGGTCCAAAAATGGCATCAAAAGTGTCTGATGTGTACCAAAAATATGTAGAAGAATACATATCGGCCTAAACTAAGGAAAACAATAGTTGTTTTTTATATATTTTGAAAATTGTCGCTCTATTTTTGTTTATAGTGCAAAAAATAAATACTGCAGAGGTGATCAAATACCACCAAAAGAAAGCTCTATTTATGGGAAAAAAGGACGTCAATTTGGTTGAGGAGCCACGTCGCACGACTGCGCAATTGTCAGTTAAAGCGATGCAGTGCCGTTTCACAAAAGGTGCTCTGGTCTTTGGCTAGCCAAATAGTCTGGGGCTTAAGTGGTTAAAAACATTGGCATGGCTGTTTACAGTCCCCACCGCTGCATACAACAGTGTGACAATCCAGGAGCATAATTAGGGGACAGAGCATTTTACCACAAAACAGGATTTGCCTGCAGAAGAACCTTCATTCCTCGATCACTAGGTATTATTTTAACTAGCAAAAGTGTACCCAGTCCAGAATGGGAAAGGCTGGTGTGTTGTGCAATAGGTACACACAGTACATACATGAGCATGCCCTATGCAGCCTCAGATGCATCTGGATGAGAGGTGCTGACTGCCAATGGGTGAGTGAGCTCACCATCCATCCCTGTCTGTGACTGAAGTCTCCCTCCTTCTCTCTATTGCCTCTGAGTGAGTACACTAAGGTATATCAGGGTTCTCAGAGCACCCCTTACATCAGAGTTCCCCTTTTTTACCACAGGCCACCGTGTTCCCCCTTACAGCAGAGTCCTCTCCGTATATATCAGAGTTCTACAGTGTCCTTTCTTCAATCAGGGTTCCCAGAGCATCCCTTATGTCAGAGGCCCCAGAGTTCTCCCTTACATCAGAGACTGCAGAGTCCCCTCTTACAGTGTAAGGGAACTCTGCGAGTTCAGATGTAAAAGCGGAACTCTGATTGTTCAGATGTAAAAAGGGGGACTCGTGTTATTACTTCTTATGATTAGAAATTGTATTTAACCACTTACTTACTGGCCACTTAAACCCCCCTCCTGCCCAGACCAATTTCAGCTTTCAGCGCTGATGCACTTTGAATGACAATTGCGCAGTCATACAACACCATACCCAAATGGAATTGTTATCATTTTTTACCATAATAGAGCTTTCTTTTGGTAGTATTTGATTACCTCTGCGGTTTTTATAAAAAAAAAAATGTTTTTAATTATATTTTTTATATTTTGTTCTAAAATTTTGCAGACAGGTAATTTTTCTCCTTCATTGATGTACACTGATGAGGCTGTACTGATGGGCACTGATGGGCTGTACTGATGGGCACTGATGGGTTGCATTGGTGGGCACCGATAAGGCGGCACTAGTGGGCAGTGAGAGGTGACACAGAGGTGGCACTGAAGGGCATTGATAGATGGCACTGGTGGGCACTGAGAAGTGGCACTAATAGGTGGCATTGATAGGTGGCACTGATGGGTGGCAGTGATGGGCACTGATGGATGGCAGTGATGGGCACTGATAAGTTACACTGATAGGCAGCACTGCTAGGTGGCACTGATTGGCACCACTGGTGGGCATTGATAGGTGGCACCCGTGGGCATTGATGGCACTGGTGGGCTCTGTGGGCACTGGCAGGGGGTATTGATTGCACAGATGAGGCAGAATTGCCTCTTCCTCTTCGGGACCGATGTCCCTTACACATAGCATGAGGAGAAAAAAGAAACGATTACCAAGCTTTTTTTTTACATCACGTGATCAGCCATCATTGGCTGACAGCTGATTACCTGGTAAGGGGCCGGGATCGGCACCTTACTCGGATCTGTGATCACCCGAGTCTCAGTCTGCAGGGGCGGGCAGGGAGCGGGCGCGAAGGGGAGGATGTCTATTGACGTTCTCCCAGCATTTGGGGTCCGCGCTGTAGCCATCATTCGGCTATAGCGCAGGCGCCAAGTGGTTAATAGCAAAATATATGTATAGTTTTAAACTATAAAAAAATAGCTGTGCGCCGCTAAAATTTTCGGGTTTGACTCGAAGAAAAGGTGGTAACCCTAGGTATTAAAGGATTCCGATCAAACTTCAGGAACACTTCTATATACAGTCTATATACACGCCTGTTTCCTCTACCACCCAATCCCCCCCACCCCCCCGTGGCACCTCAAAGCAGCCCCCCCTACTCGCTGTCTGCTGGTTGGTCCGCTTACCCCATCTGGGCGGTGGGCATCAGGCAGTGGTGGGGATCGGGGCATTGTGTCTTCTCCTCTTCCCTCCTCCTCGCTTACGCCATGCGTCTCCTCCCCTCCTCCAAGGCATCCAATAAGATCGCCTGTCCTTTCAGCCAATCGGGTGACAGGAATCAGACCCGCTTCCTGATTGGTCAAGAAGAGGATCAGCGTTGCAACAGGGAATATTTATTCTCTGTTGTAACACCTGGGTGGGCTCGTAGCGCAATGCTCTGCGTTCCAAACAAAAAAGTCAGTGTCCAGTATACATCCCTGTTATCCCAGCACCACCTCTTCAGGCACTGCCAGCCTGCCTGGCTGCAGCTGCCCCATTTATTAGCCCTCCAGGCTAACTTTTCCACAGTCCTTCCAGACTGATATTCTCTCCACAATCCTCCCAGACTGAACATTCACCAGACCACCCAGTGGACTTCTCAGGAGATTTCCCAGACGTGCTGACCTGCTCCCGCTGTCCTCTCCTCGCTCCTGTTCCTCCAGGAAGGGGTTCCTCAGTGTGTTGTGGGGGATCCTTCCAGCACCCGAGCCCCAGGCCCGAGGTGACCCCCCCCCAGACTAGCAGGCTCCCTCAAGAGCCACCGACAGCCTTCTCAGCACTCTATCTCCAGCTTCCATGCAACTGCCCTTTCTGGCACGACGCATGCCCATCCATGAGGTGCCTGCCCCCTGCCAGCCAACTTGCTGGGGATTGGCTGGGGCCCTCATAAATATGCCAAGCAGCTCCTCCCAGCCTCTGCCCACTACATCCGTAAGTTTCTCCAAGGTTCCAGAGATGCTGCTTGCTGAGTCATCCAGCCTCCCTGAGTCACTCAACCCTGATCCAGATTCAACCCAGGCCTGGCTCTCAGCTAAACCAACTTAACTACACTAGCATACGTATTTACATCTAGCACACTGCTAGAGGGTGCTACATTTATCATTTTGTAACACTTTTTTTCATTTAACTTTATTGCCATCACAAATGGGCTAACAAACCTATTAGTGATAACATGAGCAGATGACTCTCTTTGGAGACAATAATGGTCTTTTAGACTCCCAATATATTCCCTGCCCTCCACAGCAGCAATTCAAGCACAGTTTAAGTGAATAAGTTAACTTAAACTGGAAGTGATAGAATGCTTGTTGCTTTAGGCATCTAATTTAACATGGTCCTAGGCTTCCCAAAGGAATGGAAGTGGAGATGGGAGCGTTTGGCCCTTTCTCACTACCGTAAATGTGATCATGCAGCTGTAAATCCACCTAGATCACCTTCACTGAACAGCCAATCGCTGGCTGAAAAAAATGATACCAAGCTCATATCTCTAGTTTTAGGCCTCATTAGGGATGCCACCTTTTCTTCAAGCCAAACCCAAACACTTTAGCGGCGCACAGCAATTTTAATTTTAAGGGGGAACACTGTGAATTCAGTATTTCCCCTTAAATTAGGATCCTTAAAGTACGGTGACCAGATGTCCCTGATTTCCGGGGACAGTCCCTGGATTGAGAACATGCTCCCCGGTCCAAGACCGTCCACGGATTTGTCCCCGGATCGCAGGCAGGGGCCGCCGGGCCCTACTCCAGGCTGCAGTCACTGCAGGGGCCCAGACTTACACTCATGGTTCAGATGCCACACTGCTACACCCAACTATTGTCTGCAGCCTGCAGAGAGACTACACCTGATGGAGAGCCAGAACCACACTGTTGAGGTACAAAGAAAGGGTTACAGTATACAGATAGAGAGAGGGGGTGTTACAGTATACAGAGAGAGAGAGAGGAGGGCAAAGTTATAGTATACAGAGAGAGAGGAGGTGTTACAGTATACAGAGAGGGAGGGGGGTTACAGTATACAGATAGAGAGAGGGGGTGTTACAGAATACAGAGAGAGAGGAGGGCAGAAACCCGAACTCTCCGGGTGAATCCCGAACAGGTGGCAATCCTAGGCCACATGCACACTGGAAAAAAGATGGTACCCGGTCAGAGAGTACCGAGTAAAAGGGTTACCAGTAGCAACAAAAATTAGATCAAACTAAAGTATGTCAAAAATAGTATTCATTTTATTTATAAACAAATTTTAAATGTTAATATCAAAAAGTTTCATTAGAAATAGTGCAGTATTCTAAAAACAACAGATTGGTCACAATCAAGCAGGTGAGTTAATTGTCATAAATAACTGGACATTTTTAATGCTGCTGTTAGAGGCGCCTGGCATTTTTGGGCGATGATATCAGCAAGAGTAATTTGACCACACTTAGGCCGGGTACTCACGAACAAACATGTACGGTGAAAGCGGTCCGTCGGACCGTTTTCACCGTACATGTCTGCCAGAGGGCTTCTGTACGATGGTTGTACACACCATCGTACAGAAGTCCGCGCGTAAACATTACGCGGGGCGTGTCCGCGTCGTCGCCGCCGCGACGATGACGCGGAGACGTGGGCGGGCCTGCCATTTAAAGGCTTCCACGCATGCGTCGAAGTCATTCGACGCATGCGAGGGACGGCGGGCTCCTGGACATGTACGGTAAGTCTGTACTGACGACCGTACATGTCCGAGCGGGCAGGATTCCAGCGGACGGTTTTAAAACACGTCCACGAATATTTGCCCGCTGGGAAAAGGCCCGGCGGGCAAATGTTTGCTGGAATTCGGCCCGCTCGCGCCTACACACGACCAAACATGTATGCTGAAACTGGCCCGCGGACCAGTTTCAGCATACATGTTTGGTCGTGTGTACGGGGCCTAACTGTTCACTGTACCATATTACTACTCTCCTTGGGGCTCTCAAAGGTTTCCCAGGCCTCTAAAGTGTTCAGGTTTGGCATGAAGAAGAGGTGGAAACCCCAGCTAAGGGGCTATCCCAGATATGCTGCACATGGAGGGGTTATTACACAAGGAGCAAATGCATATGGGCTAGGCACTGGCAGCTGAGAGATTAATACACGTGTAGCGCTTACCCCCGAAGGAGCCGCTGATTTGTTTTGGGACCGGCCTGCTAAGTTACCCTGGCATTGTCTAGGGGTGCAATAGTGAGAGCAAAAGCAGTGAGCGAAGGTCCAGACAGTGAATAAAGGTTTTCTCAATGCTTTATTTTTCAGGGCCAAAACGGCCAACATCAACATCAGTTAGGAAGTTCAAGGTTGATGAAGACTGAGAGGAGAGAACTTTGCAGTATCAGGCCTGGATATTAAATGGAGCAGTCAGTACTGCTCTGTATAGCACCAACTTGTAACACGTCGCCACTCCATCTGAGTGGGTAAAGTGCCCCGGACAGACTCCTTTTACACAAGTCTGGCAGCCAAGGTGTCACCTAGGATTTCTGGGAGGATGCGGGCCTGTCTCACGGGCCAAGGACAATAACTGAGCTAAGTAAATGAATTAAGAAATCCTCCCAGTAGATTTCTGCGTTGGTCACCAGATGACAGCAACATACCTGTCACCTGTGCCCATACTGAAAGTAGGGGGGCGCTATACACATAAGAGGAAGAATAGATGCTGCGAGGGTAATGCACATACATCGGAGCTGATTGCTGAGGGGTTAACATACATGGCTGGGACTGATCCCTTAACCACTTGCCTACAGGGCACTTTCACCCGCTTTCTGTCCAGGCCAATTTTCAGCACTGTCACACTTGTGACACAATGATGTGGTCATGCTACACTGTACCCAAACAAAATTAGAGCTTTCTTTTGGTGGTATTTAATCTAAATAAACAAAAAAAATGTATTACTTTTTCTCATTCACTAATGTACATTGATGAAGCTGCACTGATAGGTTGCACTGATAGGCTGCACTGATGAGATGGCACTGATAGGCATTGATAGGTGCCACTGACAATTTGGGCACAAATTGGGAGCACTGATTAGTGCCCTGATTATCAGTGTCCCCTCTATGGATTTCCCGTGAAGAGAAGGAAAAATCCACCAAAATTGGGACTTTAAAGCGGAGTTCCGGACACAATTTCACTTTTTAAATATAAATACCCCTGTAATACACAAGCTTAATGTATGCTAGTAAAGTTAGTCTCTAAACTAAGGTCCGTTTTGGTTAGGTTGTTACAGCATTTAAACACTTTATAAAATAGAAATTGACTGGGGCCATCTTTAGTGTGTGCATCATGAAGCCAGACTGTATGACTTCCTGGATTTCAGCCTTGCAAATCTCGCACATGCTCAGTGCTGCACAAGCAGTGTCAGATCAGGTTTCAGCACCTGTGCTGTCCAAGTCACATGATTCTTTGAGACTGGGGAATGCACAGACTCCTGGAAAGTTACACCCACTACATTCCCAGGAGTCTGTGCGGTGTAGGTTAGGAAGCATTAAGCACCTAGGTGCAGGAAGTGGGAAGATTAACTATTCTGCCTAGCAACAAACCTTTGAAGGCATCTAAAAAAAAAAAAAAAATTCGTAAAGGACTAATGACATTTTTTTTAAAACTACTGATGTAATGTTATATTTATGGGTGGAACTCCATTTTAACCACTTCCATACTGGGCACTTAAACACCCTCCTGACCAGACCAATTTTCAGCTTTCAGCGCTCTTAGTCCCAGTACTCACGACCAAACATGTCTGCTGAAACTGGTCCGCGGACCAGTTTCAGCAGACATGTTTGGCTGTGTGTAGGCACGAGCGGACCATTTTCGCGGACAACTGTTTCCTGGACTTGCTTTAAAACAGTCCGCTGGAAACCTGTCCCCCCGACATGTACGGTCGTCTGTACAGACCTACCATACATGTCCGGCCGCCCGCCATCCCTTGCATGCGTCGAATGACTTTGACGCATGCGTGGAAGCATTTAAAAGGCAGGCCCGCCCACGTCGCCGCGTCATTGTCGCGGCGACACCACGTCATCGACGTGGCGACACCGCGGACACGCCCCGCGTATTGTTTACGTGCGGAGTTCTGTTCGATGGTGTGTACAGCCATCGAACAGAAGTCCCCGGGCAGACATGTCCGATGAAAACGGTCCGCGGACCGGTTTCATCGGACATATCTGTTTGTGAGTACAAGGCCTTACACTTTGAATGACAATTACTCAGTCATGCAACACTGTACCCAAATGATTTTTTTGTCCTTTTTTTCCCACAAATAGAGCTTTCTTTTGGTGGTATTTGATCACCTCTGTGTAAAAAAAGACCGAAAATTTGGAAAAAAAAAAAGATTTTTTCTTAGTTTCTGTGATAAAATTTTGCAAATTATTAATTTTTCTTCATAAATTTTGGCCACAATTTATACTGCTACACGTCTTTGATAAAAATAACCCCAAGTTTTTGGAAATTATTTGGTCTGTGTGAAAGTTTTAGGGTCTACAAGCTATAGTGCAAATCATAAAAAATTATCACATCTGATCACACCTGATGTACTGAAGGCCTATGTCATTTCTTGAGACCCTAACAAGCCAGGAAAGTACAAATGCCCACAGATGGCACTGATGAGGTGGCACAGATGGCACTGAGGCGGCACAGGTGGCACTGAGGCGGCACAGATGGCACTGAGATGGGTACTGATGAGATGGGTACTGATGTGCACCGATGAGGCCTGTGTACTGGTGGGCACTGATGAGGCGGCACAGACGGCACTAATGAGGCGGCACAGATGGCACTAATGAGGCGGCACAGATGGCACTGAGATGGGTACTGATGAGATGGGTACTGATGTGCACTGATTGACTGTGGCACAGGTGGGCACTGATGAGGTGGCACAGGTGGGCACTGATGAGGTGGCACAGGTGGGCACTGATTGCAGATGTGCACTGAGGTGGCATATGGGCACTGGGCACAGGTGGTACTGGTGGGCACACGGTGGTACTGGTGGGCACACGGTGGTACTGGGGGGGCACTGTGGTACTGTGGGGGGCACTGTGGTACTGTGGGGGGCACAGGTGGTCCTGGGGGCACTGGTTAGTGACTTTTTTTTTTTATCGCTGGTTACCGCTGATTTCTCTCCCTCCTCACACACGGTGTCTGTGTGAGGAGGGGGGAGCCGGCAATGAGAGATTATCTCATATGTTTACATATGAGATCATCTCTCATTGGCCGCACAGATCGCGCTGTAAATAGCCGCTCTGATTGGCTATTTACCGCGATCTGTGTTTGGCTGTGTCCAAGGGACACGGCCAGCACAGCAGTTCCCCGCTGCGCACTCGGGAGCGCGCGCGGGGAACGAGCAAATGGGCGGCCGTAAAAAACACGGCCTGTTAGAGATTTAGAGCCGCGCTGCGGCCATACAAAGTCGTACGGCCATCAGCTAGTGGTTAAAGGCAACAACAAAACATTTAATATGAATAAAGATTTATTAACAAATTTATACAAAATATACAATATTTAAAACATTGATGATGTAAAAATACGTGGGTGCCCAAGAGGTAGTCCAGAAGGTCCAACGCGTTTCAGGACGCTGTTCGTCCCCTTGTCAGGGGCTAGTATCCAGACCAGGGTCACACTATACAATATAAAAATAAAGTAAAAAAACATTTTAGACGAACTGTACATATCAATATTAATCATCTGTACAAAAATGGTCAACAAGGACATAACAATCACTTGCGAAAAATCATACCCAAACACATCATCATGAAAATTCGTGGTTGGACCGGCAAACACCCAAAGGTAGCAACACTGAAGCATTTCCTGCGCCAAAAGGGACAGGAGCGAGGTGGGTCCCCAAAGAAACTCCCAACAGATCCAGGCGTACCACCAGAGCACAAATACCCTGGCCACGATAGTAAGGTCCCTTACGTTCTAGTTAGAGAAAAATCAAGTGTAAGCTGTTAATATATAAGCCATATATGATTCAAGTGTATGTCCCTTTAAGAACGGGACATAGTAACGCCGAAAAATTTGACGGTTATTGGCTCTCCTCTCCTTACACGCTGTCAGTGTGAGGAGAGGACTGCCGTTAACTGGAAAATCCTGTTTACCCCCCCCCCCCAAGGGGGTTAGCTTGTGGGAGCGCTCCTGTGTGATACAGTGGCGGCCATAACCGGGAGCCAATGGCTGCGTTGCTATCAATCTCCAATGAAGAGCCAAGAACAGCCGAGAAGATCGGGCTCAGGTAAGTAAATGGGGGGGGGGGGGGGCTGGGGGGCTTGTAAGCATTGGATGTTTTTTTTTTTTCACCTTAATGCATAGGCTGCATTAAGGTGAGAAAACGCAATGCTTTACAACCACTTTAAACTCACTGGTGCCTTATCTGCATTCAATTAGCCTCAGAACCTGTGTAATTCAGATGTGTTCAGGTTTAATGGGATGAGGTGGCAACCATAGACGCGCAGGAAGCACGATCATAGGGTTTTCGTAGATTGCAACTTTGGCCAGGAGGGCCGCGCTGGTGGGGTCCATGGATGCGCTCACCCTGAAGGTGGATGCCGCACCTGGAACTGGGACCCCGCGAAGACTTTAGAACACATGACACCTGTCACAGATATACCCCTCCCCAGCATGCCTTGCGAGGGAAAAACTCTTCTAATTGGCTGCTGAGGAAAACTCACTCTGCCAGAACCCCACTGGTGCCAACTGCTGGCCAGGGATGGTAACGCATCCCTGGAGCACAGACTGACCCAGTGGACCTTTCTGGAATGACAGAAGTCACAATTTAAACAAAATTGTGAATGGGAGCAAAATAACTCTCCCATTCCCCACTAACCTTAGCGTAGTGCCCATAATGAAAGTAAGGGGGCGCTACATATGTGTGCTGGAGGAGGGATACAGGGAAGACTAATATGTGTATGCTGGAGGAGGGATACAGGGAAGACTAATATGTGTATGCTGGAAGAGGGATAAATGGAAGACTAATATGTGTGTGCTGGAGGAGGGATACAGGGAAGACTGAATGAATGAATGAAAAACTTATAGAGCGCGGCACATGCGAACTGAATCGCTTCTGGGCGCTAGTTGTTTGTGTCTCACGACATCAAAAGAGCAGAGTTTTGATCCGTCTTCTGAAAGTCAGGTGGTTTTCCTCCAACCGAATGCTGGTTGGTAAAGCGTTCCATAGTCTAGGACCCTGGAAAGCAAACCTTCTTTCTCCTTTGGACTTGTACTTAGTTTTTGGTACCTTGACCAGATTTTGGTCAGTGGATCGCAGAATGCGATTCGAGTTGTGAGTTTCTATCTTGTCGCAAAGATATTGCGGAGCCTTCCCATGGATGCACTTATGTGTCAGACAGAGTGCTTTAAATGCAATTCTGTCTTTTACTGGCAGCCAGTGAAGGGTTCTCAACGAAGGTGAGATTGATTCCCATTTTTTTCCCCAGTCACCAGTCTGGCGGCCGTATTCTGAACGACTTGCAGACGAGAGATTTGGTACTTTGGGAGCCCGAGGTAAAGGGCGTTAGCATAGTCCAGTCTGGAATTCACGATTGTTCCCACCACGACTGCTACGTCTTCTTTGGGGATAAATGGAATAAATCTGCGTAGTAGGCGCAACAGATAGTGCGTTCCTCTGACTACTGACCCTATTTGTGCGTCCATTGTCATGAAGGTGTCGAAGATGACCCCGAGACTTTTGACTTTGGAGCTAGGGGTGATGATTTGGCCCAGAATGGGCGGTGGTGTCCAGGTTGTTGCCAGTTCACTCTTTCGGCTGGCGTGAAACATAAGGAGTTCTGTTTTAGAACTGTTGAGTTTGAGATAACTCTTAGTCATCCAGTTGTCAATCAAAGAGAGACATTTCTCTAAACTGGGATGATGATTCTTTTTGTTGCCGATGCGCAAGTACAATTGCGTATCGTCTGCATAAGAGTGATAGAGTAGTTCTTGGCTACTGATAATATCAAAGAGAGGGCGAAGATAGATGTTGAAAAGCACCGGTGACAGGGGGGATCCTTGGGGGACTCCACATGACACTGTGCGCTTTTCCGACGTGAAAGAGCCCAATTTGACTGTTTGTGATCGGTTTTCTTTTTTTTTTCCAAAATATTTTATTGAGTTTATAGAATATACAAGGAGTAAAGAAAAGCAGAGACATATTATCCAATCCACTGGCAATTAACAACATTACAATGGTGGACATTGCTATCTTATATAAACAGGTAATTAAGAGCATATTAAAAGAAAAAAAGTAGGAATGTCAGCTGTTTTACAGCTGTTCTATAACCAGAGGTCGATTTACCTTAAAAAGGTGTAGATAGAGATAGGTAGAGATAGAGAAAAAGAGAGAGAAGGAGAAACAGAGAAAGGGTATAAGAGGGAGAGGGAGAGGAGGTCATCGAGTGTAGTTGTATCAGTGCAGTTGAGTCAATAACACAGTTTACAGGGTATATACATATCTAGCTGCTTAACCCCTGGGTGGAGGGTTTAGACGTTAAGTCAGGGTTCAGGAAGACAAAAGAGCCAGAAGACAAGGCATTTTGTTCTGGGGTAGATAGGTAGTTCTTAATGAAGGCCGACCATCTTTGTTCAAACTTGACTTTGGAGTATGAGGGGGTAGAGAACATGTCCAAGCTTTCCTTGTGTAGTAGTGCTTTCAACTCCTTTATCACGATTGAGATGGAGGGTGGGGATGAGGCAATCCAATGTTGGAGGATAGTCCTGTGGGCTGTGAGCAGGGCTAGAAGTATCCAGTGTCTGGTGCTTTGGGGCAGCCGGGTGTAGGTGGAAGAATATGGTTCCGTGTGAGGAGGGCATCCGAAGATCAAGAGTGTTGGTTCCAGCATAAGGCAGAATTGCGTTACTGAGGTTACAAAGCGAATGACCGAGGACCAGAAGATGGCAATTGGTGGACATTGCCAAAATCTATGAAGTAAGGTCGGTTTGTTTGTCAAGCACCATGGACAAGCCGGGCCTATTTCAGGCGACTTTGACGTGGAAAAAGGGTAGTATGCCCTGTGCATGATCTTGAATTGGGTCTCTCTCCAAGATTCGCATTGTGTGACAGACCTAGTGAGGTTGTGACCATGTATAATATCGTCTATTTCCAGCACAGCTGGCAGTTCTTTGATCCAGGAGGACATGGACGTGTTTTGCAGAGGGATTGAGAGTTTAGCGAGCAGGGGAGTGTAGATAGCCGAAATTGAGTAATTTTTGCTTTTAAGAAGGACATCAATGAATGAAGTTTGGAGACGGACAGTCTTTTTAGGGCAGACCTTGGTGACATAGTCTACATATTGCATGTATGGGAAATAGTGGCTTTGGGGAAGGTGGAACTCGAGCGATAATTGAGAGAATGATTTAATAGTACCTGTTACATCTTGAAATAGGGAGTGGATCCCCACCAACCCCTTGTCTTTCCATTTAGCGAAGGGTTCGTACTGAAGACTGGGTGTAAACATAGGATTACCACATATTGGAAGGTGATTAGAAAATAGAGGGGATAAGCCCAGTTTCTTTCTGGTTTCCCGCCAGGCCACCAAGGTGTCTTTAAAAAGTAAATTGTGTTTGATCTTCGCTGGTAGTTTCTGGAGTGAGCAATGAAACACAGCTGCCAGATCATAAGGCTTAACCAGTGAGGATTCCAGATTGAAATTAGAGTATTTTGACGAACCCAGTATCCAGTCCAACCCAACTCTCAGTAGGCAAGCCAAGTTATATATCCTTATATTGGGTAGGCCCAGTCCCCCCTCGCCCTTAGGGAGAAAAAGTTTGGTCATAGCTATCCGCGGCCTTGCCTTTTTCCAAATAAATTTAGTTATTGCTTTATTAATTAGTTGTACATCTTTATGTTTCAACAATAGGGGTAGCGTTTGTAAAGGGTAAAGTAATCGAGCAAAGCTGACCATTTTAAATAGTGCGCATCTCCCAAAGAGCGAGAGAGGCAAGTCCCCCCAGGTTTCAAGTTCACCCACCACTCTGTCAATCAAAGGAGGGTAGTTCAATGTGTAGAGAGAGGATGGTATTCTACCAATCTTCAAGCCGAGGTATGTAATATGAGTGTCAGCTGTTCTAAGAGAGGAAGGAGGTAAAGTGTGTTGGAGGGGAGCAATACCTAGCGAGAGGATCTCGCTCTTTGAAAAATTTATTTTGAGTCCCGAGCATTTGCGAAAATCTTCAAAAATATGTTGTATGGCTGGGATGTCCGTGGAGGGGGATGAGGAAAATATTAATATGTCGTCTGTAAATAGAGCCACTCTCAAGTCCACCTGTCCTATGGGCAGGCCATGTAAAAGAGGGGACGAAGAGAGGAGGCGTGAGAGGGGCTCTATGGCGAGGTTAAAAAGTAGGGGTGATAGAGGGCAGCCCTGTCTCGTCCCCCTATGTAGGCGAAAAGGCGAGGATTGTATACCTGCCGCAGTTACTGTGGCAGAGGGGGCTGAATACATGCTCTGTATGAAGGAATAGAACGATCCATTTAAACCAATGCGTTGCATGACCAGAGAAAGCCATTTGAAACTAACGTTGTCAAAAGCTTTCTCGGCGTCGAGGGTGACTATCACCGTATTATTAGATGGATGTGTCTTTGCATATTCGAGGGCCATCATGACTTTACGAATGTTGGCTGCCGCAGATCTTCCTTTTGTAAATCCCGATTGGGCGCTGTGTATAAGGGATGGCATTATATCTCCTAATCTGGTGGCTACTATCTTAGACATTAATTTGGAGTCAACATTTAGTAGGGATATGGGGCGAAAGGAACCTGGGTCAAGTGGGTCTTTTCCTTTTTTTGCAATGAGTTTAATATTGGCCAGGTGGCCTGTGGGAAGATAGGGGCCTCCTTTCCATATGTGGTTATAAACCGAGTGGAGAGTAGGTATGAGGTCTTGGCCTAACAATTTGTAAAATTCGGATGTGTACCCGTCCGGGCCGGGTGCCTTTCCATTGGAAAGACCCCCTATAGCTCGCTTTATTTCTTCAGAAGTAATGGGGTCGTTTAATTTTTCTAGATGACTTGGGTCTATCAGTGGGAGTTTGGTGTCTTTTAACAAGGTTTCTGCTAGATTCATATCTATTTGTTCTGCACTGTATAGTGTGCTGTAGAAATCTTTTAGTGTTCTGTTGATATCCTCGGGTGTAGTGGATAGGGAGCCGTCGGGATTCCTTAACTTGCCGATGTGTGTTGGTGTGTATGGGCTTTTAGTGAGTCTGGCAAGAAGCTTTCCGGCTTTGTTCCCAAATTTATGGAAAAGTAGTTGTGTCGCCGATTGTTTTGTCCGTTCTACCTTTTCTGCCCAGCTATCAAATTGTTCTTTGGCTGCTAACCATGTCTTAAGATTGTCATCTGTGCGACAGTCATTCAGGGACTGTTGCGCCTGACGTAGGCGGGTGCTAGCTTCTATGTATTGCTTTTGTGCATTTTTTTTGTGTCCTGCTGCGTAAGATATGATCCTACCCCTTAGATATGATTTTCCTGCCTCCCAAAATAAGTTTGGGTTGTCTAAATGTTGGATATTGTCCTGTGAGTATTCCTCCCATGCCGAGCTAAGCATTGCCTTGAGGTCGTCACTGTGAGCCAAATAAGCTGGAAATCTCCACTGTATGACAGGCGAGGCCATTCTACAAAAGTTGAGCGAGATCGAAATCGGAGAATGGTCCGAGATCGCTAGATCATGTATGGCCGTATCATTTATGCGTGGTAGGAGCGTTTGCGTGCACAAGAAATAATCTAACCTGGCAAAGGATTTATGTACCGGCGAAAAAAATGTAAAACCCGTGTCTATAGGGTGTTGCATTTTCCATGTGTCGGTCAAATTTAATGCCTGGGCCATGCGACAAAAAGGGGTGGGGCGAAGTGAGTGCGATGGTCGAGGTCTGGGTCTAGGTTGAGATCTGTCCTCTTGGTCATTTAGCGTAGAGTTGAAGTCCCCCCCTACTAGGTGGGGAATAGAGTCATGTGGGTGTAGCTGAGGAGTCAGCTTTGTGAAATAGTCCTGGTCTGGAGAGTTGGGGGCATAAATGTTAGAGATCCGTAAGTCACCCGAAGCGAGTTTAAGATGTATTGAAGTACGTCTCCCGTCAGATTCGTTGGTAACAGAAATTAATTCATATACCAAGTCTTTGTGTATTAAAATGAGCGTGCCTGCCTTACGTTTGACCGATGCCGATCCTATCACTTCCCCTACCCATAATTTTTTCATTCGGAAGAAATCTTTGCTCTCTAGGTGGGTCTCTTGGAGTAGAGCAATATCAACTTTTAGTCTTTTAAGATGTCTGAGAATTTTCATGCGTTTTATTGGTGACCTAAGCCCCTTGACATTCCAGGATATTATTTGTAGATGGGTCATGTAAGATATGTAGGAGGGTTAAGGGTGTGTGAATTTGTATAGCTCTTACCCTGTCTCTGTAGGCTGGCTTTAGATGGGCATGCTACAACGTACCATCGGTTCTTGAGCTTGCATTGGTAGGACCATCCTCTCATGGGGAAAAGAAAAGTGTCAAGAGAGACAGAAAGGAAAAGATAGAAGAAATTAATATCAAAATAACCACAAATCATATTATTGACTTCGCTTTTTTCCGTATGTAATCCCCACACCGGTGAACCGCCACACCGCTAGTAGAAAGGGCAATTATCCCAACAAAGCCTCATTGGGAAGGACTGGTATATTTACCATTATTCGTCCCTAGGTCAAATAAAACTTGGCGGCGGTTGCGGGTGACCCTGCGGTGGGAGTACATAGTGCCTGCTCGTTAGAGGAATGCTACGCAAAGTTTTAACAACCCAACGTTTGTCACATTAGCAGCCATATTGGCCGGGCCTCTTTGTAAACAGGGCAAGTAATCGATGTAAGATAGGCTATGTTATTAAGCTAGTAGAACGATAGAACAATAAAACCATAAAATCAACAAAACCAAAACCAGCAATGGTATTAACATTACCCCCTGTGGAGGTGTATAATCACCACACCACTTCGGATAGACTGAGGCTCCCTTGGGGTACACCTATGGGTGGCGGTGCACACTGATGCAGCCCTATATCTCTAACGGCTGCGGCTCCTGGGGAGAGTGCACAGTATCAAGGGGGTTGAAAGGTGTCACTGGGATCAAAGCCGGGGTAGATAAACATCAACCAGATTCCTGATGGTCGGACGACTGTGTTTGCTTGAGGCGTTTCGGAGGTTCTTTGCGCGGGCTCCTCTGGTCTCTAGGGCCTTGCTTCACTCGATCTGCGTATGTAGCTGTGGGCTCACGTTCGGTAGATAAGGATTGAAGAATCGTTCCAGGACGGTCTCCATGGAGTGTTGGTCTTCTTCTATTGAGGACACCCTGTGTTCCACCATTTCTAGCCTCGCAGAGTGTTCTCCCATCTCCTTCCGGAGCTGCTGTATGCCCTCTGCGACCGCTCTATCAACTGCCACTGTGATGGTAGGTGAGAGCAGCGCCGCCACCGCTTTAGCAATTCGTTCGTGCGTGCTGGCTTGGTCAGGTATAGCGGGGAGTGAAGTGTCCATCCCCTCAGGGTGTGATCCGCTGCCCGGCAGGTTGCTGTGTGAGCTTGGCTGCTGAATACCTTGCAGTGAAGGAGCGCCGCGTGCGTTCTCTGCAGCGGCCATGTTGCCCAGGGCCGTGTTTTCCGCGGCTGGTTCTATTATGCCCGAGCCCCGTGTTGCTCGGGCTTGTGTGAGGTATCGTTCCATCCACTGATGCCCGTGGAATGAGCAGGGATGCAGGTCACCGCAATCCGAGGCTGTGTCGGGGTTTTGTATGCTGATTATCCGAGCGGTGGGTGCGGAGCCTCCGGAGCTTGCTTCCCCTACATACGGCGCCGGAACCGGAAGTCGTGATCGGTTTTCAAGAAAGGAAGAAAACCATGGTAAATCACCTTCTGCGACTCCTGCTACTGAAGCTAGTTGCATCAGTAACAGTTTGTGGTCTACCGTGTCAAAAGCTGCGCTTAGGTCCAGCAGAACCAGGAGACAAGATTCTCCTTCGTCTGCGGCCTCGAGGGCATCGTCCATATTTTAAGTAAGGCCGTTTCTGTCCCGTGTCTAGGACGGAAGCCTGATTGTAGTGGATCCAGTAGATTATGGGTATCTAGATGCTGTTGCAGCTGTTGTACCACTACTTTCTCCATTATCTTGGAGAGAACGTTTAGGCCTGTTATGGGACGGCGGTGAGTTGGGTCCTTGGGATCCAGGTTCGGTTTTTTCAAGATGGGCTGGATTGTGCCCCCTTTCAACAGGGATGGCACTATGCCTTCCTTAAATGACTGGTTTATAAGCTGTGTGATGGGTGGTGCCAGGATGTCGGCACAATCCTTCAACAGTTTGGTGGGAATGATATCATTGGGCGACGTGCTGTTCCGCAAAGCACCGATGATATTTTTTGTGGTATCGCTGGGAATAGGTACCAGAGTGAACTTTGTTGATTGTAGAAAGTTTCTGCGGGTATTTTGTGGCTGAATGACAGTGGGGTTGAGGGGGGTATTGTTTTGCAGAATACTTTCCCGGATTCTTTCAATTTTGTTAATGAAGAAATCCGATAGTTCATTACAGAACTCTTGGGTGTCTGAGTTGGGGACTTCAAGACAGCCAGGATTCATGGTCTGGGTGACCATTTTGAAGAGTTTGCGGGGGCGGTTAAGGGCGCTGTTAATCGCCATAGAAAAATGATGTTTCTTGGCTTTGAAGATTTCTTTATGATATCGTGTTGTTATTGCCTTGTAGATGAAGAGGTTATCCTCTGCAGGGCTTCTTTTCCAGGCGGCTTGCGCCCTTCTGCGCTCTTGCTTCAGAAGCGATAGCTGGTTGTTAAACCAGCCAGACTTTTTTCTCCGGATGCCGATTTTGCGTTTCGGTGCTACTAAGTCGGCTAAGTGTAGCAAGGCTGCGTTTATGGCGTCCAGTGTATCTGCGGCTGTTTGATGAGGCTGGATTGTTTTGATTCTGTTTCCCAAGGTAGATTTGAAGAGTTCCGAGTGGAGCTTTTTCTGAGATCTAGCCCAGTGTATTGTCATCGGCTTGGGTGCCTTTGACACTGGGGGAATTTTGGAGATTATGAACTTGATTGCATGGTGGTCTGTCCATGGCAATGGTTCATTTTCTAAAATGCTTATTTTCAGATTTTGTCTGAAAATTAGGTCAAGTGTGTGACCTGAAGCATGTGTTGGCCCGCATATAAGTTGCTGTAGCCCTAATCTCTCTAAATGATTGATGCAGGCGTCCGCAATGGGATCCTGTGCGGAGTTAGCCCATAGATTAAAGTCCCCGAGCAGCAAAAGGTGTTTGCTGTTGAGGGTATAAGTGGATATAAACTCCGTTAATGATGGCAAAAACTGTGATTTTGGCCCAGGTGGCCTATAGCAGAGGAGAATGTGAACAGTCTCCTGGGGGGAAGTTTGAAATTGAAGAGTGAGGCCCCGTACACACGACAGAGTTTCTCGGCAGAATTCACCGAGAAACTCGGTCAAAACCCGGATTCTGCCGAGAAACTCTGTCGTCTGTACAGTTTTGGCTCGATGGAGCCGCCGAGGAGCTCGACGAGAAAATAGAGAACATGTTCTCTATTTTCTCGTTGTTCTATGGGAGAAGGCGGCCCGCCGAGCTCCTCGGCGGCTTCATCCCAGAACTCGACGAGGAACTCGACGTGCTTGGCACGTCGAGTTCCTCGGCCGTGTGTACGGGGCCTAAGGGTTTCCATGAATGGAAGAGGATTTTGAAGGGCTGGCTTAGTGATTGCAATGTGATTCTTGTGGATCACCGCCAGGCCTCCTCCTCTTTGCCCTATTCTGTTTTCCGTTATCATGTGATAGTTTTCTGCCACCAATTTTCCGAGAATGATGTTGTAGTCGTCTGAGAGCCAACTTTCTGTGATAAAGAGGCAGTCTAGATCGTTTTGTAGTAAGAAATCGTGGATTTCTAATCGGAGTTTTACTGCCGATCTTGTGTTAATCAAAGCACATGATATGTGCTTTCGCTGTGTTAAGTGGCTGAAATTTTTGATGATCGATCGTCGATCGACTCTCAAAAGTTGGTCTATTTTTAAGGCCTTTTTGGTGACGGCTGGTAATGTAGTTGCGAATTGTCTCAGACCCCGAATAGAGTCCGCAGAGTAACGCAGATTAACCATTGTTGCCAGTCACTGTGGGGGGGGGGGGGGTGATGATTAATTTACAACGGAGGGAGGATTCGCAGAATCCTTTCTCTTAGTCTTGGTCCGGAGGAAGGCAAAAAAAAAACCCTGGCAGTGCTGAGCCAATATGCTGTCACGGGGAAAAAATTCCTTCCTGATCCCTGCGAGGCGATCGGCCACAAAGCCCTGGACCAAGTGCAGCTGGGTTGAGGGAGGAGGAGGGTGAGAGGTGTCCCTATTCCTAGGGTGTACCAAGATGGCCGCCGACCGAGGCCCAAGCCTCAGGTTTGTCTAGGATTAGTTTTATAAAAAACAATACAGATTGATAATCCGGGAAGGATGGGGTCCTCCAGGGATAGGGGGGAAGTTTCTTGCCCGATTCTGGAGAATTCCGGGCTGTTTTTTGCCTGACTGCGGCGCGCCGCTAGGCCGCGGCTGAAGCCGCGGTCTTTCCTGATTGCGGCGGCCGCGAATGAGGCCAGGTCTGGCGCGGATGCGGGATAAGGCCGCGAGACGCAGTGCAAAGCGTTGCTGTGAGCGCCGGAGATGGGGGGTGAGCATAGGTGATGGTGTGGGGTCCGATGCGGCTTTAAAAAAGAGTAATGGGCCACAATTGGATCGCTGAAGTGACTGTCCTGACAAGGACGGTCATCGGCGATTCCGGGGGGGGGGGGGTGGATGGCCCTGAAAAGACAGGGTCTTACCTGAAGAGGTGTGGAGGAGCGATGGCCCACGAGGGGGCCCAAGTAAAATGATCCGGTCCGATGAGCTGCAGGTGGAACGGCAGCAAGGTTGCAGGGAGCAAGCAGCGGCGGTGGCGGGGAGGAAACCCCTGCCTGTCTGGGACCAGGAGCCACACGTCCTACTGCTAGGAGCGTGCGCCGATTACTACTGGACCAGTTCTAGCCCTGGGGAGGAGTCACTGGTGGAGGATCTGCTAATATGTTTGTGCTGGAGGTGGGCTACAAGGAAGACTAATATGTGTATGCTGGAAGAGGGATAAATGGAAGACTAATATGTGTATGCTGGAGGAGGGATACAGGGAAGACTAAGGCCCCGTACACACGACCGGATCTGTCCGCTGGGATTTATCCGCGGATCAGTTCCAGCAGACAAACCGGTCGTGTGTACGGCCTGGCGGACATTTGTCCAGCCGACCGTTTTCAAGCGGATAAAAATTTCTTAGCATGCTAAGAAATCTATCCACTGGAAACCTGTCCGTCGGACTTATCCGGTTGTCTGTACAGACTCACCGGATAAGTCCGACCGATCCCCATCCCTCGCATGCGTCGAAGTGATTCGACGCATGCGTGGAAGTATTTACCTTCCAGGGTCGCGCACGTCGTCGCGGCGACCGCACGGCCACGTCACCGTTTTCCGTGGGGATTTTGATCTGATGGTGTGTACAGCCATCAGATCTAAATCCGTAGCAGAAATGTCCGAGTGAAACGGTCCGGCGGACCGTTTTCATCGGATATCCGCTCGTGTGTACAGGGCCTAATATGTGTATGTTGGAGGAGACATACAGGGAAGACTAATATGTGTGTGCTAGAAGAGGGATAAATGGAAGACCAATATGTGTATGCTGGAGGAGGGATACAGGGAAGACTGCCAGGTCACGACTGCCGGCGCTGCCTGTCTACACGTCCTGCTGTTTCTCCAGTGTTTGTTGTGTTTCTGCAACCCCTGTGACTTGGCCTGTGATAAACTGCTGGGAGGCGTAGGAGCAGGCGTTTCCATCTGCCAGAGCCCCGTCTGGGCTCCGCCTAGGCTCCGCCCCCCGCAGGTGGCTCGTCTCATCAGCCCCACCTGCCCGCCCTTCATAATCTGGGCCAGAGCGCTGACGCGCAGCCGAAGGGCGCGACAAAGGGCACGGCGTCTGCGGGCGTCGGCGGCCGTTCGCGACTGGCGAGGGCGTAAAACGCTGCCGGACTGATCTTTCCAAGCAGAAGGGAACTGGGAACACAGCGCGTGATCTGCGACCGGCGAGGGTGCACACCAAGTGGATGGTTCCCAAAACTGGAAAGAATCTTATGCCCCGTACACACCATCACTTTATGTGATGAAAAAAAAACGACGTTTTTAAAAACGTCACTTTAATTGACCGTGTGTGGGGGAAAACGTCATTTTATGTCTTGTAAAAAACGACCAAAAAAAATTGAAGCATGCTTCAATTTTATGTGTCGTTTTTCAAAACGTCATTTTTTACTTCACAGAAATTGACCGTGTGTAGTAAAAAACTTCGTTTAAAACGACGTTTTTTCACCCGCGCATGCTCAGAAGCTACTTATGAAGCAAGCTTCAATGGAAAAAGTGGTGAGAACGTAACCTCGCTTTGCTAGAACATTGTGAGAAAACGATGGTGTGTAGGCAACTTCGTCTTTGAAAATTGAAGTTTCAAAAACGTCATTTTTTACTTCACAGAAAATGTCGTTTTTTTTTCATCACATAAAGTGATGGTGTGTACGGGGCATAAGACATTACAGACAGTATTAAAATTGTAAGTACTCTTTTTTGCCCCTAGGATACAAATATTAGAAATGGACTTGTTACAGTTTTACAACAATGGCTCAGTGGAGCCAGATGGATTAAAAGCTGCGTTTCTGAATTGCATTAACAAGGGACATCAACATACCGAGGGGGCCTATGGTCCCTGTCGAGGGCTTAGAACCAATTTAAAAAGCATACGGAAGGAAGCACGTTTGGAGGGGAAAGCTCAGTGTGGCCCTGACAAAGCCCACTATAAATATTCAGCAGGGAGACTGGTGGGCAATAGTAAATGGGCCTTAATGAATGTTCGCTCCTTATTGGCCCATGCAAACAATATTTTTGATGTAATCAATGAACATGATTGCGATTTCCTATGTATAACTGAAACATGGCTGACGGATGCAAGCACTCCTGCTTTATCTGCAGCAGTACCGTCGGGGTACAAGATATTTACTCAAAATAGGGTTAATGGGCGGGGAGGTGGGACTGCTATTATTTTTAAGGATGTTTTTACTATAAAAAAAAGGAATGAGACTCAAGGAATGGGTTGTGAAATTCTATCCCTACAATTAGAATGTGCAGTTAATATTTTTTATGATATATACATTATATATATTTCCCCTGCCAGGAAGGCTGTGGCACTAGAGTTTTTCTGGACCTGGGCAGATAATGCCCTTTGTAAGTCGGCCCCCACACTTTTGCTGGGTGATTTTAATGTGTGGTTAGACAAACCAGATTTAGCTGAAGCCTGTCTTTTCCGTCAAAGAGGAGATGAGCTGGACTTATCTATCCTGAAAACGGAGCCTAATCATATGCTGGGACACACTCTGGATGTAATACTTCCCAGGGATATAGTTATATCCCTGCGGAATGTGGTCCCCTACCCTTGGTCTGATCATGCAATTTTATTGTTTGATATAGATCTTCCAGGTGGGGGCGATAATGAAGGAGTTCAGCATAAAGTTGCTACAGTAGGTACCCCAT
This sequence comes from Rana temporaria, assembly GCF_905171775.1. Lineage (NCBI taxonomy): Eukaryota > Metazoa > Chordata > Amphibia > Anura > Ranidae > Rana > Rana temporaria. Next base: position 62,620,521 of record NC_053500.1, on the reverse strand, counting down.
ATCCATTCACTTAGGGTGGGGGGCCGGTATCTGGGGGCCCCCTTATTAAAGGGGGCTCCCAGATTTTGATAAGCCTCCCGCCCGCATACCCCGACAACCAACGGCCAGGGTTGTCGGGAAGGGGCCCTGTCCTCATCAACATGGGGACAGGGTGCTCTGGGGTGGGGGGGCCCCGCAGTGCGCCCCCCTGCCCCAGAGCACCCAACCCCCCCCATGTTGAGGGCATGCAGCCTGGTACGGCTCAGGAGGGGGGGGCGCTCGCTCGTCCCCACTCCTTTCCTGGCCGGCCGGGTAGCGTGCTTTGGATACGGGTCTGGTATGGATTGTAGGGGGACCCCCTACGCCGTTTTTTCGACGTAGGGGGGGCTCTCCTTACAACCCATAACAGACCTAAGGGCCCGGTATGCTCCTGAGGGGGGAACCCATGCCGGATTTTTATTTAAAATCCGGCGGGGACTTCCCCCTCAGGATTCATAACAAACGCCGCACACGTGTAGAATTGGCGGGAATCCAAGTCGGATCTCCCGTCGCTTCTATGACGGCTTTGTCTCTATCGCGGCAAGCCAGCTCGGCGCTGGCTCCCGCGATGGGGCTCGTAGGTGCTCAATCTCGCCGAGAAAGGGAGCGAGATTGACACAATATCGCGTGCACCTACTGTAGCAACTTTATGCTGAACTCCTTCATTATCGCCCCCACCTGGAAGATCTATATCAAACAATAAAATTGCATGATCAGACCAAGGGTAGGGGACCACATTCCGCAGGGATATAACTATATCCCTGGGAAGTATTACATCCAGAGTGTGTCCCAGCATATGATTAGGCTCCGTTTTCAGGATAGATAAGTCCAGCTCATCTCCTCTTTGACGGAAAAGACAGGCTTCAGCTAAATCTGGTTTGTCTAACCACACATTAAAATCACCCAGCAAAAGTGTGGGGGCCGACTTACAAAGGGCATTATCTGCCCAGGTCCAGAAAAACTCTAGTGCCACAGCCTTCCTGGCAGGGGAAATATATATAATGTATATATCATAAAAAATATTAACTGCACATTCTAATTGTAGGGATAGAATTTCACAACCCATTCCTTGAGTCTCATTCCTTTTTTTTATAGTAAAAACATCCTTAAAAATAATAGCAGTCCCACCTCCCCGCCCATTAACCCTATTTTGAGTAAATATCTTGTACCCCGACGGTACTGCTGCAGATAAAGCAGGAGTGCTTGCATCCGTCAGCCATGTTTCAGTTATACATAGGAAATCGCAATCATGTTCATTGATTACATCAAAAATATTGTTTGCATGGGCCAATAAGGAGCGAACATTCATTAAGGCCCATTTACTATTGCCCACCAGTCTCCCTGCTGAATATTTATAGTGGGCTTTGTCAGGGCCACACTGAGCTTTCCCCTCCAAACGTGCTTCCTTCCGTATGCTTTTTAAATTGGTTCTAAGCCCTCGACAGGGACCATAGGCCCCCTCGGTATGTTGATGTCCCTTGTTAATGCAATTCAGAAACGCAGCTTTTAATCCATCTGGCTCCACTGAGCCATTGTTGTAAAACTGTAACAAGTCCATTTCTAATATTTGTATCCTAGGGGCAAAAAAGAGTACTTACAATTTTAATACTGTCTGTAATGTCTTATGCCCCGTACACACCATCACTTTATGTGATGAAAAAAAAACGACATTTTCTGTGAAGTGTAGGCACACTCCTCCTGGGATGGCGTGGGTCGCCCAGCAGCCGACGACTGCCTAGCTCCCTCCAGCACATCTGTGGATGACACAAAGCATTCACATGTTGGTGGACCCACTCACTTGTCACATATTCCCTTTCACCCCCTCACATGCTACACACCAGATAAGAGAAAAAACACACTTACCTGTCCTCAAGGCCTGATCAATAGAGTCATAGCCCTCCACCTTCTCCCTCTGCAGGCATCGGGCAATCACCTGCTCCTTGGCACTGAGCCTGATGGTAGTGGCTGGTCCACCTCCTGTGCCCCTGGCGTGCTTCCTCATCATGGCCAGCTTGTCTCGGACCAGACGACGCAGGTCGTTGATCTTTTTGGCAATGTCCGGTCCTCCGCTCATGTCCAAGGGCATTGACCTGCATGGTGATCTCCTGGAGGATCTCCTCCTTCCTGACCTTGGTGGTTGTGGCACTCTCTGCCCCATGGAGGTACACATCGTACCTGGAGATGGCATTGAACACAATTGCCTTCTCCTCTGGTGTAAAATAATTTTTTCTCCTCTCCTTCCCAGTCACTTGAGCAGACATGGCTCAGAAAACAAAAGTACCTACACTAAAATCTGCTGGTGTACTTTTGCGCTCGACGGGCGCATGTCTGGGCGTATTTATGCATTGGGCGTAGGCGGTGGGCCGGCGTATCTCAGGGGTTACGCCGGGCGTAGTTGTGAGCATGCGCAGAGGGGTGCGGGACATACGTCCACGTCACTGCGCATGCGCCGTTTAAGATACGCCCGACGTAAACCACTGCGACACGCTCGGACCATCATTTGCATGGGGTCACGCCCACTTAAACTTACACTGGCCTACGCCTTCGAAAATACGTTACGCTGGCGCATCTTGGTGAGTAATGGCTTTATGAATACAGTGCATGCCTCTCCGCAATGCGCCGGCGTAGTGTAAAAAAGATACGCTACGCCGGCATAAATATGCGCCAATGTATGTGAATCCAGCCCATAGTGTGTATGGGGCTTTAGGTGAACTTTACAGAACTCAGGACACACTTGTCCTGTTTTCAATACTACAGCTCAATCCACATAGGCTGTTATCTTATCTCTCATCTCTTGCACACTTCAAAATAACAATTTAATGATCTGTGCAAGATGGCATCCTCTTCTCCACGGAGTCTGGCTGTTGATTGACTCACGCTGCTGTCAATCACATCCAATGGTGCAGCCACTGGGGGGCGGGACAGAGTCATACACTCTGCGTCTATGGACGATAGGGAGCGCACCCATGTGCGAACCCCCTCGGGATAGAACTTCCCAGAGAGGGGGTTAGCTATTGTGGGGAGGAGTCGCGAGAGCCACGAGGGACCCGAGAATAGCAGGATTGGGGCCACACGTGCAAAACAAACTGCACAGTGGAGGTAAGTATAACATGTTTGTTATTTTAAAATAAAATAAAACAAACCTATACAATCACTTTAAGTAGAGAACAGTGATCACTGATTGCATTTCATTTAAAAAATATTGCACCTGGAAGTGTGTGAGTAGGTAAGAGGGTAGAGGATGCAGGCCAGCTGGTCAACTTCTTCCTATGTCATGACCTATTGACCTATAATTTGTCCAGGAAGTAAGGCAGAAGTAATGCATACTTGCCAACAGTTCCGATTTTCCTGAGACAATCCCAATTTTGGGACCCTTGTCCCGATTGGAGCTCGTCCCGATTAAATTCCCAGGAATTTGCCTTCTTTGTCCCGGGAAATCGGGAATGTTTTGGGCAAAAACGGCCTGCGACCTACAAAAATATGGCCACCGCCGCTAGGACTAATCCTTGTGTGTTCGGTGGAGAGGGGACTGTCAGCCAATCGGCTTCTCTCTTCAGTGTACAAGTAGACACTTCTCTTGTACACTGAAGCCGATTGGTTGCACGGCTCAGAGGCCCCTCTCTTCTCCACTGAACATATGAGAAAGCCGGGAACTGTGTAGCTGACGCTGATGGGGACAGACGCATGAAGAAGGGCTCTGCTGTTCTCTCTCCTTCCCTTCCTATCTCTTTCTTTCTCTCTCTCCCTCCCTTTCTTTATCCCTCATCCCTCGTACATCTCATATAGATTTTTTCTATTGATTTTTCTATCAACATACATCTACAATATATTCATAGTGATACTCCCCTAATGTGAAAATACCTGTGTTTCACCACTGTGTCCTAAATGAAGAAAAGACCCATCTTGTGTGTAACTCAACCACTTAAGCCCCAAGCCTGTTTTTCAGATTCGGCGTTTACAAGACTAAAACTGTTTTTTTTGCTAGAAAATTACTTAAAACCCCCAAACATTATATATTTTTATTTCTAACACCCTAGAGAATAAAATGACAGTCATTGCAATACTTTTTGTCACACCGTATTTGCGCAGCGGTCTTACAAGCGCACTTTTTTGGGAAAAAAATCACTTTTTTTTAATTTTAAAAAAAAGACAACAATAAATTTGGCCCGATTTTTTTATATATTGTGAAAGATAATGTTACGCCGAGTAAAATGATACCCAGCATGTCACGCTTAAAAATTGCGCCCGCTCGTGGCATGGCGTCAAACCTTTACCCTTAAAAATCTCGATAGGCAACGTTTAAAAAATTCTATAGGTTGCATTTTTTGAGCTACAGAGTAGTCTAGGGCTTGAATTATTGCTCTCACTCTAACGATCGCGGCGATACCTCACTTGTGTGGTTTGAACACTGTTTTCATATGCAGGCGCTACTCGCGTATGCGTTCGCTTCTGCGCACGAGCTCGTTGGGACAGGGCGCTTTAAAAAAAATGTTTTTTTGTTTTTCTTATTTATTTTTATTGATTTTATAATTTTTTACACTGAAATAAAAAAAAATTATCACTTTTATTCCTATATTAAGGCATGTAAACATCCCTTGTAATAGAAAAAAGCATGACAGGTCCTCTTAAATATGAGATCTGGGGTCAAAAAGACCTCAGATCTCATATTTAGACTTAAATGCAAAAAAAAAAATGGAAATGTTGTCATTTAAAAAAATGACAACAAAAAAAATGTCTCTTTAAGACGCTGGGCGGGACTGACGTTTTGACGTCACTTCTGCCCAGCAATGCTATGAGAACGGGTGGGGGCCATCTTGCCCTCACTTGCATCCTCTCACAACAGGCAGAAGCACCCGATCGCCTACGCCGCTACCGACGGCTCCCGTAAGCGGCAGGGGGCGTGGGAGAGCGGCGGGAGAGCCGCGGGAGGGCTAACGGCAATCTCGCGGCTAATCCGCCGCGGAGACCGCCGTTATCGTTTACAGGACCGCCCACTGAAGAGATGGATATCTTGGTTGTTGCAGCAGCTGCTGCCGTAACCGAGATATCCATCTTTAAAAACAGGATGTATATATACAGTGGGCGGGCGTTAACCGGTTAACCAATCCAGTCCACTTGATGTGGATTTCTGCAGCATAAGTGAGACTCATGTGAGTGTAAAATTGTTCACCACCACCACCACATTTAAATCAAGGACATTCTGGAGGGATGTCTCCCAAAGAGAGGTCAGCCTCAGTGGCGGCTGGTGCTCAAAATTTTTGGGGGGGCGCAAAGGAAAAAAAAAATTGCAGTCTCACTGAGCCCAAACGCAGCCACTGTTCCATGCCATCAAACGCAGCCACTGTGCCATGCCATCAAACGCAGCCACTGTGCCATCAATTTGCACCACTGTGCCATTCCATCAAATGCAGCCACTGTGCCATCAATTCGCACCACTGTGCCATGCCATTAAACGCAGTCACTGTGCCATGCCATCAAATGCAGTCACTGTGCCATCAATTCGCATCACTGTGCCATGCCATTAAACGCAGTCACTGTGCCATCCATTGTCACCACTGTGCCATGCCATTAAACGCAGCCACTGTGCCATCCATTGTCACCACTGTGCCATGCCATTAAACGCAGCCACTGTGCCATCCATTGTCACCACTGTGCCAAGCCATTAAACGCAGCCACTGTGCCATCCATTGTCACCACTGTGCCATGCCATTAAACGCAGCCACTGTGCCATCCATTGTCACCACTGTGCCATGCCATTAAACGCAGCCACTGTGCCATCCATTGTCACCACTGTGCCAAGCCATTAACCACTTCCCGACGGCCGCATGTATATGTACATCCACAATATGGCACGTACAGGCAAATGGGCGTACATGTACGTCCTTGCCTTTCCGCGGGTCGGGGGTCCAATCGGGACCCCCCCCCGCTACATGAGGCGGTCGGGTTCCCTCGGGGAGCGATCCAGAACGACGGCGCGGCTATTTGTTTATAGCCGCTCCGTCGCGATCGCTCCCCGGAGCTGAAGAACGGGGAGAGCCGTGTGTAAACACGGCTTCCCCGTGCTTCACTGTGGCGGCGTATCGATCGAGTGATCCCTTATATAAGGGAGACTCGATCGATGACGTCAGTCCTACAGCCACACCCCCCTACAGTTGTAAACACACACTAGGTGTACCCTAACTCCTACAGCGCCCCCTGTGGTTAACTCCCAAACTGCAACTGTCATTTTCACAATAAACAATGCAATTTAAATGCATTTTTTGCTGTGAAAATGACAATGGTCCCAAAAATGTGTCAAAATTGTCCGAAGTGTCCGCCATAATGTCGCAGTCATAAAAAAAATCGCTGATCGCCGCCATTAGTAGTAAAAAAAAAAAATTAATAAAAATGCAATAAAACTATCCCCTATTTTGTAAACGCTATAAATTTTGCGCAAACCAATCGATAAACGCTTATTGCGATTTTTTTTACTAAAAATAGGTCGAAGAATACGTATCGGCCTAAACTGAGGGAACATTTTTTTTTTATATATGTTTTTGGGGGATATTTATTATAACAAAAAGTAAAAAATATTGCATCTTTTTCAAAATTGTCGCTTTATTTTTGTTTATAGCGCAAAAAATAAAAACCGCAGAGGTGATCAAATACCACCAAAAGAAAGCTCTATTTGTGGGGAAAAAAGGACGCCAATTTTGTTTGGGAGCCACGTCGCACGACCGTGCAATTGTCTGTTAAAGCGACGCAGTGCCGAATCGCAAAACCTGGCCTGGGCATTAAGCTGCCTAAAGGTTCGGGGCTTAAGTGGTTAAACGCAGCCACTGTGCCATCCATTGTCACCACTGTGCCATGCCATTAAACGCAGCCACTGTGCCATCCATTGTCACCACTGTGCCATGCCATTAAACGCAGCCACTGTGCCATCCATTGTCACCACTGTGCCATGCCATTAAACGCAGCCACTGTGCCATCCATTGTCACCACTGTGCCATGCCATTAAACGCAGCCACTGTGCCATCAATTGTCACCACTCTGCCCTTTAATGGTCGCCGCTGTGCCAATTGTCCCCACTGTGCCCTGTAAATTGCTTTCTCCCCCCCCGCCCGGCACTTACTTTTACTGAAGTCAGGCATCCACGTCCCACGATGTCTTCTCCCACCCTGGATGACTGACAGGCGTCTCAGCCAATCAGGTTACCGGTAGCCAGAACCGGCCAACCTGATTGGCTGAGACGCCTGTCATCTTATCCAAGGGGCGTACAGTCTGTGCTCTCCGAGAATAAGCTTCCGGGACCCGAGGGCTGTATTGGGAAAGCCTATCAGAGCTGTTGGCTTTGATAGACATTTCCGTACAGCCAACCAGCTGGCGTTATTCAGATGGCCGGACATGAGCGCCGACCATCTGAATAACAGCGGCGATAATAACATAGATTCGTGCAATGCATGAATCTATGTTATTTCAGTGGTGGTGAGAGCCAGTGGGGGCGGCGCTCCAGCGCCCTCTATGGACGAACCGCCACTGGTCAGCGTACATATGAGTATGGTACAGTCCCCATGCAGGATTCATGAATGGTCCACTGCCACTACTTCCAGTACCAGATCAGATTTCTCTGCATCAAGACAGCAAAATGGCACAAGGCAATGAATCTCCAAAAAATATAAATCAAGGGAAGAAGCAAAGCCCTTTCATAGTTTAGTACATTTGTTGACTCGATTTATTAAATATAAAATAACACTCACATAAATCAAGCATAAAAACCGCATGGTATCAGTGTAGTATGGCAATGTTTCAAACCAGTAAGATGGCCGCGCTCCGGTATGTGATGACGTAACACGCCAATGCTCCATGCTACGCGTTTTGTCATCATCAAAACCATCTGGTAAGTAGGGATGAGCCGAACATACCCGGGTTCGGTTCGCACCAGAACGTTCGAACAGACCGCGGGTTCGCGCAAACATTTAGAACCCCATTGAAGTCTATGGGACTTGAACGTTCGAATTCAAAAACGCTCATTTTAAAGACCAATATTCAATTTAATGTTGGAAAACGTCTTTCAGAACCCGGGTCTTAAAACGGACGTTTTTTCTGGAGCAGCGATTTTAATGATGCTTAAAGTGAAAAAATAAATAAAAAATTCCTTTAAATATCACACCTGCTGGGTGTCTATAGTAGTGGTGGCACGTGTTCAGGGCTGGTGCAAGGATTTTTGACACCCTAGGTGAAACCTTATTTTGCCGCCCCCTTGGCTCCTCCCCTGACCCCACCCCCTTTTTGCTTGCCCTGACCTTTTTAATGGCTGCTCAAAAACAAAATAAAAATACCTTCAAAGTTGCTGCTTTCTCCACAAACCAAACTTCTCCTGCAATCCTCACTCCCAGCACCCTGCCATTCCTGCTCCCAGCAATCCTCACTTCCAGCACCCTGCCATTCCTGCTCCCAGCAATCCTCACTTCCAGCACTCTGTGCCATTCCTGCTCCCAGCAATCCTCACTTCCAGCACCCTGCCATTCCTGCTCCCAGCAATCCTCACTTCCAGCACCCTGCCATTCCTGCTCCCAGCAATCCTCACTTCCAGCACTCTGCCATTCCTGCTCCCAGCAATCCTCACTTCCAGCACTCTGCCATTCCTGCTCCCAGCAATCCTCACTTCCAGCACCCTGCCATTCCTGCTCCCAGCAATCCTCACTTCCAGCACTCTGCCATTCCTGCTCCCAGCAATCCTCACTTCCAGCACCCTGCCATTCCTGCTCCCAGCAATCCTCACTTCCAGCACCCTGCCATTCCTGCTCCCAGCAATCCTCACTTCCAGCACTCTGCCATTCCTGCTCCCAGCAATCCTCACTTCCAGCACCCTGCCATTCCTGCTCCCAGCAATCCTCACTTCCAGCACCCTGCCATTCCTGCTCCCAGCAATACTCACTTCCAGCACTCTGTGCTATTCCTGCTCCCAGCAATCCTCACTTCCAGCACTCTGTGCCATTCCTGCTCCCAGCAATCCTCACTTCCAGCACCCTGCCATTCCTGCTCCCAGCAATCCTCACTTCCAGCACCCTGCCATTCCCGCTCCCAGCAATCCTCACTTCCAGCACTCTGCCATTCCTGCTCCCAGCAATCCTCACTTCCAGCACCCTGCCATTCCTGCTCCCAGCAATCCTCACTTCCAGCACTCTGCCATTCCTTCTCCCAGCAATCCTCACTTCCAGCACCCTGCCATTCCTGCTCCCAGCAATCCTCACTTCCAGCACTCTGCCATTCCTGCTCCCAGCAATCCTCACTCTTAGCACCCTGCCATCCCACCTCCCAATATCCTGCCATCATTTAGCCCAGCCTGCCACCTCTGTGACATGTGACAGCTAATGCGTTTAGGTGCTATTAAACAGCACACGCGCAGTTACAGCGACTGTGTTTATGTGCAATTAAATAGCCCGCGTGCAGTTACAGCGACTGTGTTTATGTGCAATTAAATAGCCCACGCGCATTAACAGCGACTGCGTTTAGGTGCAAATAAATAGCACACGTGCAGTTACAGCAAATGCTTTTAGATGCTATGAAACAGCAAACGTGCAGTGACACCAACTTCGTTCAGGTGCTATGTAACAGCAAACGTGCAGTGACACCAACAGCGTTCAGGTGCTATGTAACAGCACACGCGCAGTGACAACAACTGCGTTCAGGTGCTATGAAACAGCAAACGTGCAGTGACACCAACTGCGTTCAGGTGCTATGAAACAGCAAACGTGCAGTGACACCAACTGCGTTCAGGTGCTATGTAACCGCAAACGTGCAGTGACACCAACTGCGTACACGCGCAGTGACACCAACTGCGTTCAGGTGCTATGTAACAGCACACGCGCAGTGACACCAACTGCGTTTGGGTGCTATGTAACAGCACACGCGCAGTGACACCAACTGCGTTCAGGTGCTATGTAACAGCACACCTGCAGTGACACCAACTGCATTTAGTTGCTATTAAACAGCACACGCGCAGTAAGAGCGACTGCGTTCAGGTGCTATGTAACAGCACACGCGCAGTGACACCAACTGCGTTCAGGTGCTATGTAACAGCACACGCGCAGTGACACCAACTGCGTTCAGGTGCTATGTAACAGCACACGCGCAGTGACACCAACTGCGTTTAGTTGCTATTAAACAGCACACGCGCAGTAAGAGCGACTGCGTTTCTGTGCAATTCAATAGCCCACTTGCATTAACAGCGACTGCGTTTCTGTGCAAATAAATAGCACACGTGCAGTAACAGGTAATGCGTGTATGTGCAATTAAATAGCACACGTTGACTAACACGGAGTACTATGTTTAGGTACTATGTTTAAGCTAAACCCTAATGCAGGCAATACAACACGTTAGAGCACTGCATCAAGCACAATCTCCTGCCTGACAAATACTAATAGCAGATCTAGCTATGCTATACAGTTTATAAATATATTTACAACTCCTAGGGATGTGAATATATTCTCTACAAACTGTAAATTTAACTATACTGACTAGCCTTCCTGCTCTATCTATCTATCTATCTATCTAACTATGTAACTATAGATAGATAGATAGTCAGGTTGAAAAAAGACACAAGTCCATCCAGTTCAACCACAAAAAACAAAAAAAAACAAAATAAAAAACACAGTACAATCCTATACACCCAACTCCATACCCACAGTTGATCCAGAGGAAGGCAAAAAAAACAGCAGAGCATGATCCAATTTGCTACAGCAGGGGAAAAAATTCCTTCCTGATCCCCCAAGAGGCAATCGGATTTACCCTGGATCAACTTTACCTATAAATCTTAGTACTCGGATATTTTATGTACATTTAGGAAAGTATCCAGGCCTTTCTTGAAGCAATCTACTGAGCTGGCCCGAACCACCTCTGGAGGGAGTCTGTTCCACATTTTCACAGCTCTTACTGTGAAAAAACCTTTCCGTATTTGGAGGTGAAATCTCTTTTCCTCTAGACGTAAAGAGTGCCCCCTTGTCCTCAGTGTTGACCGTAAAGTGAATAACTCAACACCAAGTTCACTGTATGGACCTCTTATATATTTGTACATGTTGATCATATCCCCCCTTATTCTCCTCTTCTCAAGAGTGAAAAGATTTAGTTCTTCTAATCTTTCCTCATAGCTGAGCTCCTCCATGCCTCTTATCAGTTTGGTTGCCCTTCTCTGCACTTTCTCCAGTTCTCCCATATCCTTTTTGAGAACTGGGGCCCAAAACTGAACTGCATATTCCAGATGAGGTCTTACTAATGATTTGTACAGGGGCAAAATTATATCTCTGTCTCTGGAGTCCATACCTCTCTTAATACAAGAAAGGACTTTGCTCGCTTTGGAAACCGCAGCTTGGCATTGCATGTGATTATTGAGCTTATGATCTACCAAGACCCCCAGATCCTTCTCCACTACAGATCCCCCCAGTTGTACTCCCCCTAGCATGTATGATGCATGCATATTCTTATTCCCTAAGTGCATAACTTTACATTTATCAACATTAAACCTTATCTGCCACTCAGTCGCCCAATGAGACAGAGTATTGAGGTCGGTTTGTAAATTGGCGACATCCTCCAAGGACGTTATTCCACTGCATAGCTTGGTGTCATCTGCAAAGACAGAAATGTTACTTTTGATCTCAGACCCAATATCATTTATAAATATATTGAAAAGTAAGGGTCCCAGCACTGAACCTTGGGGTACACCACTGATAACCTTGGACCATTCAGAGTAAGAATCATTAACCACGACTCTCTGAATTCTGTCTTTCAGCCAGTTTTCTATCCATTTACAAACTGATATTTACAATCCTGTAGACCTTACCTTACACATGAGCCGCGTGTGCGGAACTGTATCGAACGCTTTTGCAAAATCCAAATATATCACGTCCACAGCCACACCTCTGTCCAGGGTTTTACTTACCTCTTCATAAAAGGAAATCAGGTTTGTCTGACAACTTCTGTCTTTCATGAATCCATGTTGTCTGCTGCTTAAATAGTTTGTTTCCAGCAAGAACTCATCCATGTGGTCTTTTATTAAACGTTCCAGTATCTTCCCAACTATAGAAGTTAGACTAACAGGTCTATAGTTACTTGGTAAAGACTTTGTTCCCTTTTTAAATATGGGAACCACGTTGGCCCTGCTCCAATCCAGTGGTACTATTCCTGTCATTAATGAGTCCCTAAATATTAGATACAATGGCTTTGAAATGACAGAGCTCAACTCACCTAGGATCCGTGGGTGGATGCCATCAGGTCCAGGTGCTTTATCCACCTTTATTCTGTCTAAATATTTCTGGACCATATCACTTTTGAGCCATTGTGGATTTGGGGCTGTGTCACTCCCACCCCCATTTTGGACATGAGCTCCCCCATGCTCCATTGTATATACAGAGCTGAAGAAAGCATTTAATACATTTGCCTTCTCTTTGTCCCCAGTCACCCACTCTAGATTATTTTGTAAGGGGCCTACATGCTCAGACTTCACCTTTTTACTATTAATATATTTAAATAATTTTTTGGGGTTTGTCCTACTATCTTTTGCAATCTGTCGTTCATTTTGAATTTTTGCATCCTTGATTTAATTTTTACATATCCTGTTATATTCTTTGTAATATTTAAACAACACTAGTGTTCCTTCATTTTTATATCTATCTATCTATCTATCTATCTATCTATCTGGTAGAAAAGACACTGTGGGGCTGATTTACTATTCTCTGTGCGCTGCGCTGGTTCATGCCTTAATTAGTGCGCCGGGTGAAGCCTTAATTAGGCGCATGAACCAGCGTAAAGAAAATTTGGAAACAACGCTAAGATGAAATCAAAAGTCGGATTAATAAGCAGCAATTAAATTGTGTATAAACAAAAATATGTGAAAAGAAAAAAGGATAATTGCGCTAAACCGAATAGTGTATATATATATATATATATATATCAAACAAATCAATTAGGCCTCTGCCCAAGTGCATGTGCTATATGTACCTATAATAACACTCTAATATACAAACAATTGTGGTAATCACACAGAGTAAGGAGGCCGAGAACCACCTAACCCTGCGTGGAAAGGTATATGGGACTCCCGGTGGCAAAATGCTAAAAGGTTGCTGCTACCATAAGCATCACAACACCGCGGAGCACCCACAACCAAACTAGTGAACCAAACCACTGAAGTGATAAATAAAGTCCATAAAGTCCAAAATAAATCGAGGTAAAGTGATAAGTCCAAAGGTATTCCAATGGCAGTTCCAATGGAGGAGTCACTACTGATTTAAAGCCTCATGGTTGAGCGATATGCTGATAGTGGTCCGGCAGGACCCTGATTTCTGGTAAGCAGCCGCATGATTGGTGGTGGATTCACGTCTGGTGTCTAATAACATCATCTCTGCAGTTCACACGGGTGTTTTTCCTGCCATTGGAATACCTTTGGACTTATTGACATTGACAAAATGACATTCAGAAGGAAAAAAGTCATTTAAAATTCCCCCCGCGGCTCTAATGAATTGTCGGCTCCCAGCAATTCTAAAGGGATTCATTCATAAAGGGAAAAAAAAATGTGTGGGGGTCCCCCCAAATTAAATTACCAGGACCTTCAGGTCTGATATGGATATTAAGGGGAACCCCGCCGTAAAAAAAAAAATGGCGTGGGTTCCCGGCAAATATCCATACCAGGCCCTTCAGGTCTGGTGTGGATTTTAAGGGGAACTCCACCCCAAATAAAAAAAAAAATGGAGTGGAGTCCCCCTAAAAATCCACACCAGACCCTTATCCGAGCACGTTGACCTGGCCGGCCGCAGAAAAGAGGGGGGACAGAGTGCGGCCCCCCTCTCCTGAACCGCACCAGGCCACATGCCCTCAACATGGGGAGGATGTCCCCATGTTGATGGGGACAAGGGCCTCATCCCCACAACCCTTGCCCGGTGGTTGTGGTGGTCTGCGGGTGGGGGGCTTATCAGAATCTGGAAGACCCCTTTAACAAAGGGGACTCCCAGATCCCGGCCCCCCCCAATGTGAAATGGTAATGGGGTACATTGTACCTCTACCATTTCACCAAAAGAAAAATGTCAAAAGTGTTAAAAATGACAGTAGCCGGTTTTTGACAAATCTTTTATTCTCTTCTTTCCGTGGTTCTTCTTTTCTTCTTTCATTCGGGTTTCTTCCTCTGCTTCTTTCTTGGGTCTTCTCGTCCACATCTTGCCCGACGTCTTCTCCCATGTTCCTCTCCTTCCTTCGGCCTTCTCGTCCCGCATCTTGCCCGGTGTCTTCTCCTATCTTCTCCATCCTTCAGCCTTCTCGTCCACATCTTTTTCTTTCCCGGACGCAGCACTTGAAATTGAATTAGCTGCCGTGTTCCGCTCCTGGGACCCGCCCCCCTCTGACGCCACAAGTAAACTCATTTGATAGTCATGTGCGTCAGAGGGGGGCGGGGTCACAGAGCGTCACACGGCGGGGGAATTCAATTTCAAGCGCGCCATCCGGAGAAGAAGAAGCCGCCGCACTATGCGGACGAGCTTCCAATTGAAGTTCCCGCCGTGTGACTCTCATGTGACCCCGCCCCCCTCTGACGCACATATACCACACGCGGACTTTCATATGAGTTTACCTGTGGCGTCAGAGGGGGGTGGCGTCTCAGAAGCGGAACACGGCGGGATCTTCAATTTCAAGCGCAGCGCCCAGAAGATCAAGAAGATGCGGGACGAGAAGGCCAACGGACGGAGAAGAAGATAGGAGAAGACGTCGGGCAAGATGTGGACGAGAAGACCCAAGAAAGAAGCAGAGGAAGAAACCCGAATGAAAGAAGAAGAAAAACCGCAGAAAGAAGATTTTATTAAAAGATTTGTCAAAAAACGGCTACTGTCATTTTTAACACTTTTGACACTTTTTTTGGGTGAAATGGTAGAGGTACAATGTACCCCATTACCATTTCACACAGGGGGGGGGGCGGGATCTGGGGGTCCACTTTGTTAAAGGGGTCTTCCAGATTCTGATAAGCCCCCCGCCCGCAGACCCCCACAACCACCGGGCAAGGGTTGTGGGGATGAGGCCCTTGTCCCCATCAACATGGGGACATCCTCCCCATGTTGAGGGCATGTGACCTGGTGCGGTTCTGGAGAGGGGGGGGGCGCACTCTGGCCCCCCCCCTCTTTTCTGCGGCCGGCCAGGTTAACGTGCTCGGATAAGGGTCTGGTGTGGATTTTTAGGGGGACTCCACGCCATTTTTTTTTTAAATTTGGGGTGGAGTTCCCCTTAAAATCAACACCAGACCTGAAGGGCCTGGTATGGATATTTGGGGGGACCCCACACCATTTTTTTTAAGGCGGGGTTCCCCTTAATATCCATTCCAGACCTGAAGGGCCTGGTAATTGAATTTGGGGGAACCGCCACACATTTATTTTTTTTTGTTTTAATGAGCAATGACTGTATTCTTTATAGCCATGAGTACTTTTAAATTACTTTTTTTTTCACTTCAGAAATGACATCTTGTACAGGGACAGTTCTAAGCACGGGAAACATGCGTGTACCCCCCTCCCCCCCTGTATGAAATTTAAAGGAATATTTCACTTTTATTGTTTCACTTTAACCACTTCCATACCGCGCCTATTCTGGCACTTCTCTCCTTCATGTAAAAATTATATTTTGTTCCTGGGAAATTACTCAGGACCCCCAAACATTATATATATTTTTTTTAGCAGACACCCTAGGGTATAAAGTGGCGGTCATTTTTTATTTGATTTCCAACGGTATTTGCGCAATAATTTTTATAACGCCTTTTTTTTTTTGGCCCAAAAAAAAAACGGTTTCATGAATTCAAAAATAACAAAACAGTAAAGTATGCCCAATTTTTATGGATAATGTGAAAGATGATGTTACACCGAGTAAATGGATACCTAACTTGTCACGCTTTAATATTGCACACACTCATGGAATGGCGCCAAACTTCGGGACATAAAAATATCCATAGGCGATGCTTGATTTTTTTTTACAGGATACCAGTTCAGAGTTACAGAGGAGGTCTAGGGCTAGAATTAGTTCTTTCGCTCTAACGCACGCGTCAATACCTCACATGTGTGGTTTGAATGGTGTTTACATATGTGGGCGGGACTTACATGCATATTCGCTTTTGAGTGCAAGCTACTAGGGACAAGGGCGTTTTATTTTTTTTTACCTAATATTTTCCTTTTTGCACTTTTTTGTCACTTTTTTTTATTTTGGATCACTTTTCTTCCTATTACAAGGAATGTAAACATCCCTTGTAATAGGACTAGTGTGTGACAGGTCCTCTTTATGGAGAGAGGCGGGGTCAATAAGGCTGGAAAGCATGGTATTGCAAAATAAAAAATAAAAAAAAGATCTCATGCTTTCAGCTGCAATCATGTTCGTTCAGCACAGTTGTGTAGTGTATAGCACTTTGACCTAGCAGCAAAAGGGTCGCTGGTTCGAATCCCGCCCGTGACACCATCTGCCTGGAGTTTGCATGTTCTCCCTGGGGCCTGCGTGGGTTTCCTCCCACAATATAAAAACATGCTGTAAATCGGATCCGGTATAAATAAGCCCTAATATGCAGTAGTATTTTTAGGTTTTGTGCTGCCCTAGGGCTGACTACATTTCTGCACCTCCTAATAGAAAAATGACCCACCCCTTTCTGTCAAGGCCACACCCTGTTTTTGTATGACCCGCCCAGGAATTTTCAGGGGACCCACACATTAGTTCAGGGGGGAAGGGGGGGGCACTGGATTCTCTTAATTTGCATAGTTTTTCTCTCACTTCCTGTTTGGCTATGAGGCAGGAAGTGAAGGCAAATCTCCACAATTAGACACAGATAATACAAACTAAACTGACAGAGGCTATAACCCTCCCTCACTCTATCCAAAATTAAAGAAAATAAAGTGTTGATTATAGTTCTAGTTTAAGCACAAATTTCAGAGAGTTTTATTGAGAGGCCTAAGAAAATATAACCATGCCAATAGGCCAGGATACAGCGTTGCTAATATGTAGGAATGTGTGTGTAAGGGCCCCCCACAAACACCACCCAATGTTAAATAAACCATTTTCTTAATTTGCAAATAAGTATTATCTGCTCATTTTTGGGGGATGCCTGCACCCCTAATAGGGTGAAGACACCTCACAAATGTTACTTTCTACTTCAAATTCATTCACTTCCTGTCACATAGCCAAACAGGAAGTGAGGGTAAAACCTTACTAATGTCTTTTGTTGGGGACACAGATCAATCTAAATAGTTTCCCATTATGGAAATTGCATTTTGCTGTGTACACCCCAAATTAGGGATCTTGGACTTTGGGGGTCCATTTACTAAAGGCAAATCCACTTTGCATTACAAGTGGACAAGCAAGGAAGAAAACAAAAAACTTTGCTTCTATAGGATTGGATGTTAAAACCGTGAGTGCTTCCTCTGATTTTCAGCGACTACGCTTGTACTGCAGAGTGGCTTTGCCTTTACTAAACCCCAAACTAACTAATCATTTGGGGTGTACACAGCAGTGCAATTTGCTTAATGGGGACACTAGTTAGATTGACCCCAAGAAAAGTCATTGGTAGGGTTTTAACCTCACTTCCTGTTCAGCTGTGTGACAGGAAGTGAAGCCAATTTTAAGAAAAGGGACACAAAGCTCAACCCAAAAAAAAACACAAGCAGGGGCTCTAACACTCACTTGGCTTCCCTCAAACACCCACAATTAGAATATGATTGCCTAGATTTAAGCACAGTGCTGTAAATCAGCACTTCAAGCTGTCCACCAATACCCCCCCCCCCCCCCCCCCCAACAGGCCATGTTTGCAGGTTTTCCTTCATCTTGCACATGTTCTTTAAAAGACAGTCTGGACAGCAATTCTTGATAAGAGAAATCCACAAAACATGTCCTGTCGGGGGTACTTGAGGGCTGAGGACCACTGCAGTAAAAAGCAAATACTTACCACGTTGTCTTTAATTTCCTGGAGAATAAACATGGCAAACAATTCATGATTACACACCAGGAAAGAAGCTTAGACAAAAATCACACCTAATTTGTTAGGCCCAAACCTATTTCAGCTTCAGCTGTCAAAATCTGTAGCATGAAAAAGTAACAAAAAACAAACTTCAAAATTTGAAAGTAATTTTTATTGGTCAACAAAACAAGGAAAGCAAAAAAGACAAACAAACACACACACACACACAAACAAAAATACATTTCAAAAATCAAAATGAACATAGGATGACCGTCCCAAATTGTCAAAATAAGGCAGCAGAGACAAATACATCAAAGTGAACATCATATAAAAAAAAACAAAAAACATTGGCAAAATAAAAATAAACATGCTCCAAAACACATTTCTGTTTAGCAACAACATGCCTGCCCCTCTGAGGGCAGCTGAGGACTGCTCGATCCATGCTTTTTATAACATGTGTGCTAATTAAGCAATTGAAATCACATGAACAAATTTCAGTCTCTAGTTTGGGTGAGCTTGTAAGTGCTTACACCTGGTAAGGATGTCCTTAATTTAGGCTGGGTTCACACTACGGTTTTCCCGTCCGTCAGCCGCATACGATTTCAGTATTGAAAACGTACGGGCCCGGACGGGAAAACGTATAGATAGGCAATGCATTGCAAATCGTATGCACTCAGATGCATCCGGGTGCGTACGATTTGCTGGCAAAACGTTTTTTAAACGTACGCAAAACCGTGTTCAACCACGGTTTTGCGGTCGTTTTTAAAACAGTATGGCAAACGCATACGTTTTCCTTTAACATTAATGTCAATGGAAAACGCACATATGCGCGGTTCCATACGTTCCCGTCCGTTTCAGCCGCATACGGTTTTTCATATAAATCGTATGCGGCTGACGGACGGGAAAACCGTAGTGTGAACCCAGCCTAACTAACCCACCCACGCTCTATGAGCATAAGACATCCAAGTGATTTTCACCCTTTAAAAAGAAAGGAAAACAATTTCTAAGTGTCTGAGCATGCTCACATGCAGGAACAAAGCTGCAATGGCTGCTGAAAGCATGAGAGCTGTGTTTTTTTCCCCCTGAACTCATGCTTTCCAGGCTGAAGTGGAGGTCTTAGTGAATTATTACATAACAAAAACAAATAATAATAATAATTAAAAACGCCCCTGTCCCTAGTAGCTCCCAATCAGAAGCGAACACGCACAATTTTTTTTTCAGGTTACCAGTTTAGAGTTACAGAGGAGGTCTAGTGCTATAATTATTGCTCTCGCTGTAACGCACGCGTCAATACCTCACATGTGTGGTTTGAACGGTGTTTACATATGTGGACGGGACTTACGTAAGTCCCGCCCACATATGTAAACACAGTTCAAACCACACATGTGAGGTATTGACGCGTGCGTTACAGCGAGAGCAATAATTATAGCAATAGACCTCCTCTGTAACTCTAAACTGGTAACCTGAAAGAAAAAAAAAACGTCGCCTACGGTGATTTTAAAGTACTGAAGTTTGGCGTCATTTCATGAGTGTTTGCAATAGTAAAGTGTGACATGTAAGGTATCTATTTACTCGGTGTAACATCATCTTTCACATTATTGCCAAAAATTGGGCTAACTTTAGTGTTTTGTTATTTTTTAACCACTTGAGCCCCAGACCATATTACTGGTCAATGACGGGCCAGTTTTTGTGATTCGGCACTGCGTCGTTTTAACTGACAATTGTGCGGTCGTGCAACGTGGTTCCCAAACAAAATAGGCGTCCTTTTTTTCCCCACAAATAGATTTTTTTTGGTGGTATTTGATCACCTCTGCGTTTTTTCTTTTTTTTGGTATAAACAAAAATAGAGCGACATTTAAAAAAAAAAAAAAAAAAAAATTTTACTGTTTGCTATAATAAATATCCCCAAAATTAACTAAAAATAATATATTTTTCCCTCAGTTTAGGCCGATACGTATTCTTCGACATATTTTTGGTTCCAAAAAAATTGCAATAAGCATTTGATTGGTTTGCGCAAAAGTTATAGTGTCTACAAAATAAGGTATAGTTTTTTGGCTTTTTTATTAATATAGTTTTTTTTTACTAGTAATGGCGGCGATCAGCGATTTTTATCAGTACTGCGACATTATGGCGGACACATTTTTGGAACCATTGGCATTTTTCTAGCGACCAATGTTCTAAAAAGGCATTGCTTACTATAAAAATGTCACTGGCAAGGAAAGGGGTTAACACTAGGGGCGAGGGAGGGGTTAATTATGTTCCCTGGGTGTGTTCTAACTGTAAGGGGGTGTGGGACTGACTAGGGGAAATGACAGATCGCTGTTCATACATTGTATGAACAGACGATCAGGCATTTCCCCCCCTGACAGGACCGGGATAAAGGGGAACTCCGCGCCAAATTTCAACAAGAAACCGTCGCGGGTGCCCCTCCAGGGGTACATTAGGCTCCTCGGCTTGGTCTGGAATGTGAGGGGTTAAACCCAAGCCAAAAACCAGCGTGGGGTCCCCCCCCAGATCCAGACCAAACCCCCATCCCAGGCACGCAGTCTGGCCCGGACAGGAATGGGGGTGGGGACGAGTGAGCGCCCCCCCTCCTGAGCCGTACCAGACCGCATGCCCTCGACATGGGGCAGTGTGTGCTTTGAGGGAGGGGGGCACTGCCCCCCCACCCCAAAGCACTCTTGTCCCCATGTCGATAGGGACAAGAGCCTCTTCCCGACAACCCTGGCCGTTGGTTGTCAGGGTATGCGGGGGGCTTATCAGAATCTGAGAGCCCCCTTTAATAAGGTGGCCCCCAGCTTCCGGCCCCCCCAACCTATGTGAATGAGTATGGGGTACATTGTACCCCTACCCATTCACCTAGGGAAAAAATGTAAAAAAAATAATACACCACACACATTTATAAATTAATTTATTAGTCAGCTGGGGGTCTTCTGCCGGGGACCCCCACCACCACCCCATTGGGCCGTCTTTCGCCGGGGGCCTCCTTCACCATGAAGCTCCTTGCTTATGGGGAGGGCCGCGGGCTTCGTCGCTGTTTTCCGCCGGGACCCCTTCACCATGAAGCTCCTTGCTTATGGGGGAGGGCCGCAGTCTTCGTCGCTGTTTTCCGCCGGGACCCCCTTCACCATGAAGCTCCTTGTTAATGGGGGAGGGCCGTGGTCTTCGTAGCTGTTTTCCGGCGGGACCCCCTTCACCATGAAGCTCCTTGCTTATGGGGGAGGGCCGCGGTCTTCGTCGCTGTTTTCCACCGGGACCCCCTTCACCATGAAGCTCCTTGCTTATGGGGGAGGGCCGCGGTCTTTGTCGCTGTCTTCCGCCGGAGGGCATCACCCTCCGGGCTTCTGCGGTGCCTTCCGCTTCTGCCTGGCACCTCCGCGAGGGCCAGGGCTTGTCTCCGCTGTCTTCTCCCTTCTCTTCCATTCGATGTTGACACAATGAGGTCTGGCGCTGGAATGCCATCTGAGCGGTGGGCATCGAGTTATATAGGGCAATGCCACCATGTGACCTCAACCCATGTGACATCACATTCCCATCATGCCCAGGGAATGTGATATCACATGGGTTGAGGTCACATGGTAGCATTGCCCTATATAAGTCAATGCCTACCGCTCAGACGGCATTCCAGCGTGGGACCTCGTCGTGTCAACATCGAATGGAAGAGAAGGGAGAAGACAGCGGAGACAAGCCCTGGGCTCCCCGGAGGAGACAGGCAGAAGAGGGAACAGAGAAGAAAGCGGAAAGAAAGCCCTGTCCCCCGGAGGAGACAGGCAGAAAAGGGAACAGAGAAGAAAGAAGCGGAAAGAAAGCCCTGGCACCGCGGGGGAGACAGGCAGAAGAGGGAACGCCAAGATAGCAGAGTAAAGACCGGGGATCTGGCGCACCCCCGGCAGAGGACGAACAAGACCGGAGCCCTGGCGGAAGGCACCGGAAAGACCGGGGTATAGGCGCCATCCCCCGGCAGAAGTCGCCGAAGTCCGGATGCCCCCCCTAATGAAAAAGAGCTTAAATGGGTTGGGGGGCCCCAGCGGAAGGCACCGGAGAGGACCGAGGGATGGCGCCCTCCCCTGGCAGAAATCGGCGAAGCCCAGGGCCCCGGCGGAAGATCGGGAGAGAAGACACCCCCCCTTCTAAAAGAGCTAAAGAAGAAAGGGGGGCCCGGAGCTGACTAATAAATTATTTTATTCTGTGTAGTGTGTTTTTTTTACTTTACATTTTTCCCCAGGTGAATGGGTAGGGGTACGATGTACCCCATACTCATTCACATAGGGTGGGGGGCCGGCATCTGGGGGCCCCCTTATTAAAGGGGGCTCGCAGATTCCGATTAGTCCCCGCCTGCATACCCCGACAACCAATGGAAAGGGTTGTCGGGAAGAGGCTCTTGTCCCTATCCACATGGGGACAAGAGTGCTTTGGGGTGGGGGGGCAGTGCCCCCCTGCCTCAGAGCACACACTCCCCCATGTTGAGGGCATGCGGTCTGGTACGGCTCAGGAGGGGGGCGCTCGCTCGTCCCCACCCCCATTCTTGTCCGGCTAGACTGCGTGCTTGGGATAAGGGCTTGGTCTGGATCTGGGGGGACCCCGCGCTGTTTTTCGGCGCGGGTTTAACCCCTCATGTTCCAGACCAAGCCTAAGAGCCTAATGTACCCCTGGAGGGGGACCCGCGCCGGTTTCTTGTTTGAAATTTGGCGCGGAGTTCCCCTTCATGGTCAGCGCAGGCTGAAAACAGGTCGGAGATTCCCGTGCGCCGTGTCACGCACAGGAATTACAGCTACGTCGCTTGGTATTTACCAAGATTTTCTCGGCGTACTGACAAGGCGCACAGGAATCCCTGAAATTTCTCTGTACGCATGCCCAGTATGCAAATGAACCTCCCGAGGTTCAGGCGTACTGTGCAAGCGTACAGGGATCGGTTTTCAAAAGTCACTTTCACTTTCAATTCGGCCCGCAACACACATTCAAACACATCTCACTATACTTCCCCCGCATCACCCCACCTCCCCCCCTAATAAACTCCCGCCCGAATCCCCGATATTTACATTTCAATGTGCCGTGCGCCAGGTCTATAGTGGTGCACAATGCGCCCTCTCCTGGGCGCACTGAGCACTTTAGTAACTAAGGAAATACACTGCACTAGCAGCGTATTTCTTTAGTAAATGTCAAAACGGCTGCTACTCCTGCTTTTGCTCCGTGAGTCATGGAGCAAAGGCTTGGTAAATCAGCCCCTGTGTCTCTATCTATCTCTCTCTCTTTAACTGTCTGACTGATCTTGTCTTTAACAAAAGCCGGAACACACTACACGAGGCCGCCTTGCAGGCTGCCTTTTATAGTGTGGGGCGTGTACTAAACCCCCTGAGCCATAATTGGCCAAAGCCACCCTGGCTTTGGCCAATTATGGCTCTTCGTTTTGATTGGCCAAGCATGCGGGACATACAGCATGCTAGGCCAATCATCAGCGCTCAACGCCGCAGTGAATTATGGGACGTTTTGCGTCACTTGAATTTGGCGCGAACGACCCGTTTTGTTCGAATTTCGACGAACGATCGAACGACCAATGTTCGAGTCGAACATACGTTCGTATCGAACGCGAAGCTCATCCCTACTGGTAAGAGGCTGTGTGTACTTCTCTGAGTGGTGGAGGATCTATTTCCTGGATGCGCCTGTATTGCATACTACTTACCAGTCACTGCATGTGGACTAAGAATGGACTTTTTTAATATTAAAAACTCTTTTATTCACTTTGGTGTAATTATATACACTATATATAAGATAATAGAGTAGCGCTCACCCCGAAGGAGCCGCTGATAATAGATGGGATGGCAGATTTACCTCATGGCTTTTTCCGAATGTCTAGGGATGAATGATGCATACAGCAGCAGTAAAGGAATGTCCACGAAGAAAATGTATTTTTATGTGCTTTTTATTACCCAGCCGGGTAAAAACAGTTAACAGGTGATGAAAGGGATAGAGATGAAAAGGAGAACAGCAGATTCAGGCGTAGTATCTGGAACAGTCCTGTTCCCATGCGTAACACTCTTACACCACTCCTGCTTGAGTGGGCTTAGCATGCCCGGATAGGCCTCTCTCACTGACCTAGAAGCCGGGACACCATTCGAATCACTTTAGAACAAAGTCTCTGCCACAGACCCTTTTGAATGAACATCAGAGAGGAACCTCTGCCACAGGCCCTCTTGAATGAATGTCAGAAAGGAACCTCTGCCACAGGCCCTCTTGAATGAAAATACGGAGATAACCCTTCTAGGTAAAGTTACGCCTGGATCCTCTTTTTAACATCGCCCAGGTACCGACTGAAAGAGGAGTCAATCCTTCAGTGTCTAGTCACCTCGATCCCCGGTGGTTTGTCAGAATCCTATTGGACCGCCAGCCTCTCATTGGTGCTCCTCAGATGGACTCTCAACCGAACAGCTAAACTCGCTTGGGATCTTCAAAGTGGGAACCCAGGCGACCACTGGGTCCCCATCCTGTTCAAATGCTCCAGACCAACCTAGGCCCGGAACCAGGAACTCTGCATAGCATGCACACTCCGGCCAGGTAGGCCATAACGCCGGAGCGCTGTGATGTGGCCACCCTATAGGTGGGTGCCACACCGGAAGAAAAAAACACACAAAATGGCATCTGTTTCATAAGTACCCTCTCCCAGTATGCCCAGCGAGCATGAGAACACCCAAACATTGACTCTACCGCACCAAGTTGGAAAAACACCCCGGCACAACAGAATGAGCCCACGGCACAGCCAAGCTAAAACAGAGACCCTATTAAATGATTGTAATTGGAGTCAGAGTCACTTACACTCTGGGCCTGATTTACTATGCTCTGTGCGCTGCGCTGGTTCATGCGTTAATTAGTACTCCGGGTGGAGGCTTAATTGGGCGCATGAACCAGCGCAGCAGCCGGCGCATTGAAACTAATATGAAAAGCCGCGCTGAACTCCCTATAGAAGTCTATGGGAGAAATCAAAAGTGTTCATTTTAAAGGCTAATCTGCAAGTTTTGTCCTAAAAAGTGTTTGGGGACCTCAGTCCTGCCCCAGGGAACATGTATCAATGCTTTTTTTATTTTTTAAAACGGCCGTTTTTTCGGGAGCAGTGAAATTAATAATTCTTAAAGTGAAACAATAAAAGTGAAATATTCCTTTAAATTTCGTACCTAGGGGGGGTGTAATGTCAGCATGTGAAATAGCGCATTTTTCCCGCACTTAGAACTCCCCCTGCACAAAGTGACATTCAGAAGGAAAAAAGTCATTTAAAAATTCACTCGCGGCTATAATGAATTGTCGGCTCTGACAATTCTAAAGGGATTCATTCATAAAACAAACAAGAAAATGTGTAGGGGTTCCCCCAAATTAAATTACCAGGCCCTTCAGGTCTGGAATGGATATTAAGGGGAACCCCGCCGTAAAAACCAAAAAAAAAAAAGACGTGCGGTTCCCGGCAAATATCCATTCCAGGCCCTTCAGGTCTGGTGTGGATTTTAAGGGGAACTCCACCCCAAATTGAAAAAAAAAATGGCGTGGAGTCCCCCTAAAAATCCACACCAGACCCTTATCCGAGCACGTTGACCTGGCCGGCCGCAGAAAAGAGGGGGGGACAGAGTGCGGCCCCCCCCCTCTCCTGAACCGCACCAGGCCACATGCCCTCAACATGGGGAGGATGTCCCCATGTTGATGGGGACAAGGGTCTCATCCCCACAACCCTTGCCCGGTGGTTGTGGGGGTATGCGGGCGGGAGGCTTATCAGAATCTGGAAGACCCCTTTAACAAAGGGGACCCCCAGATCCTGGCCCCCCCCCTATGTGAAATGGTAATGGGGTACATTGTACCTCTACCATTTCACCCCAAAAAAAATGTCAAAGTGTTAAAAATGACAGTAGCCGGTTTTTGACAAATCTTTTAATAAAATCTTCTTTTCTTCTTTCCTTCGGGTTTCTTCCGCTGCTTCTATCTTCTCGTCCACATCTTGCCCGACGTCTTCTTCTATCTTCTCCGTCCGTCCTTCAGCCTTCTGGTCCCGCATCTTGTGTCTTCTCCGGACCCAGCGTTTGAATTTGAATTGGGCCGTCGTGTTCCCGCTCCTGGGACCCGCCCCCCTCTGACGCCACAAGTAAACTCCTTAGAAGGTCATGTGCGTCAAAGGGGGTGGGGTCACAGAGCGTCACACAGCGGGGGAATTCAATTTCAATCGCGCCGCCCGGAGAAGAAGTTCCCGCCGTGTCACACTCATGTGACCCCGCCCCCCTCTGACGCACATGACCTTCTAAGGAGTTTACTTGTGGCGTCAGAGGGGGGCGGGTCCCAGGAGCGGGAACACGACGGCCCAATTCAAATTCAAACGCTGAGTCCGGGGACGAGAAGGCTGGCGGACCGAGAAGAAGACCGGAGAAGACACAAGATGCGAGGAGGCTGGCGGAAGGACGGAGAAGAAGACAGGACAAGACAACGGGCAAGATGCGTGACCAGAAGGCTGAAGGACGGACGGAGAAGATAGAAGAAGACGTCGGGCAAGATGTGGACGAGAAGATAGAAGCAGCGGAAGAAACCCGAAGGAAAGAAGAAAAGAAAATTTTATTAAAAGATTTGTCAAAAACCGGCTACTGTCATTTTTAACACTTTGACATTTTTTTTGGGGTGAAATGGTAGAGGTACAATGTACCCCATTACCATTTCACATAGGGGGGGGGGCCAGGATCTGGGGGTCCCCTTTGTTAAAGGGGTCTTCCAGATTCTGATAAGCCTCCCGCCCGCATACCCCCACAACCACCGGGCAAGGGTTGTGGGGATGAGACCCTTGTCCCCATCAACATGGGGACATCCTCCCCATGTTGAGGGCATGTGGCCTGGTGCGGTTCAGGAGAGGGGGGGGGCCGCACTCTGTCCCCCCCTCTTTTCTGCGGCCGGCCAGGTCAACGTGCTCGGATAAGGGTCTGGTGTGGATTTTTAGGGGGACTCCACGCCATTTTTTTTTCAATTTGGGGTGGAGTTCCCCTTAAAATCCACACCAGACCTGAAGGGTCTGGTATGGATATTTGGGGGGACCCCACGCCATTTTTTGGGGGTTTTTTTACGGCGGGGTTCCCC
This sequence comes from Rana temporaria, assembly GCF_905171775.1. NCBI lineage: Eukaryota > Metazoa > Chordata > Amphibia > Anura > Ranidae > Rana > Rana temporaria. The sequence goes on along the minus strand of NC_053500.1, from coordinate 62,593,475 downwards.
TTAATATCCATTCCAGACCTGAAGGGCCTGGTAATTTAATTTGGAGGGACCCCCTTTTTTTTATTTTTTTTTTTTTTTTTTAATGAGCAATGACTCTATTCTTTATAGCCATGAGTACTTTAACCACTTGCCCACCGGGTTAATTCTGGCACTTCTCTCCTTCATGTGAAAATCAAAATTTTTTTGCTAGAAAATTAATCAGAACCCCCAAACATTATATATTTTTTTTTTAGCAGACATCCTAGGGAATAAAATGGCAGTCATTGCAATACTTTTTGTCACACCATATTTGCGCAGCGGTCTTACAAGCGCACTTTTTTTGGAGACAAATCACTTTTTTGAATTAAAAAATAAGACAACAATACATTTTGCCCAATTTTTTTATATATTGTGAAAGATAATGTTACGCCGAGTAAAATGATACCCAACATGTCACGCTTAAAAATTGCGCCCGCTCGTGGCATGGCGTCAAACTTTTACCCTTTAAAAATCTCGATAGGCGACGTGTAAAAAATTCTACAGGTTGCATTTTTTGAGTTGCAGAGTAGGTCTAGGGCTAGAATTATTGCTCTCACTCTAACGATCGCGGCGATACCTCACTTGTGTGGTTTGAATACCGTTTTCATATGCGGGCGCTACTCGCGTATGCGTTTGCTTCTGTGCGCGAGCTCGTCGGGACGGGGCGCTTTAAAAATTTTTTAATGGGTTTTCTTATTTATTTTTATTTAGTTTTATAATTTTTTACACTGAAATAAAAAAATAAAAAAAAAATGATCAGTTTTCTTCCTATTACAAGGAATGTAAACATCCCTTGTAATAGGACTAGTGTGTGACAGGTCCTCTTTATGGAGAGAGGCGGGGTCAATAAGGCTGGAAAGCATGGTATTGAAAAAAAAAATAAAAGTTCTCATGCTTTCAGCTGCAATCATGTTCGTTCACCACAGTGGTGTAGTGTATAGCACTTTGACCTAGCAGCAAAAGAGTCGTTGGTTCGAATCCCGCCCGTGACAGCATCTGCATGGAGTTTGCATGTTCTCCCTGTGCCTGCGTGGGTTTCCTCCCACAATATAAAAACACGCTGTAAATCGGTTCCGGTCTAAATAAGCCCTAATATGCAGTAGTATATTTAGGTTTGGTTCTGCCCTAGGCCTGACTACATATCTGCACCTCCTAATAGAAAAATGACCCACCCCTTCCTGTCAAGGTCACACCCTGTTTTTGTATAACCCCGCCCAGTAATTTTCAGGGGACCCACACACTAGTTCTGGGGGGGCACTGGATTCCCTTAACCACTTCCATACCAGGCACTTACGCACCTTCCCGCCAAGCCAATTTTCAGCTTTCAACACTGTCGCACTTTGAATGGCAATTGCGCGGTCATACAACACTGTACCCAAACAAAATTGGCGTCCTTTTTTCCCCACAAATAGAGCTTTCTTTTGTTGTTATTTGATCACCTCTGCGTTTTTTTTTTTTGCGCAACAACTAAAAAAAGACTGCAAATTTTGAAACAAAAAAAAGTTATTATTTTTTTAGGTTAATTTTTTTGTAAATAAGTTTTTCTCTTTCAATTACGGGCACTGATATGGCGGCACTGATGGGCACCGATGAGATGGCACTGATGGACATCGATGAGGTAGTACTGACGGCACAGATGAGGTGGCATTGATTGGCGGCGCTGCTATGCGGCACTGATGGGCACTCATAGGCGGCACTGATGGGCACTGATGGGCGGCACAGATGGGCGGCACTTATGGGTGGCACTGATGGATACTTATGGGTGGCACAGGTGGGCACTGATAGGTGGGCACTGTGCATGGATGGGCACTGTGGGGTGGCACTGATGGACACTGTGGGGTGGCACTGATTTTCCCAGTCAGTGCCCATTTGTGGGCACTGATTGGCATCTTTTTTCTTATTTTTTATTGCTTTTTGTTTTTTTGTTCTATATTTTTTTTGTTTTTGCACACCCTGGTGGTCCAGGGTGGGCATCCCTGGTGGTCCAGTGTGGTGATCCGAGGGGGGGCTGCGCTGATAAACAATCAGCGCGAACGCCCCCTGTCAGGAGAGCCGCCGATCGGCTCTCCTATACTCGCGTCTGTCAGACGCGAGTGAGGAAGAGCCATCGATGGCTCTTCCTGTTTACATCGTGATCAGCCGTGATTGGACACGGCTGATCACGTGGTAAAGAGTCTCCGTCTCCGTGAGAGACTCTTTACTGAGATCAGACTGACACCCCGCATCACCGATCGCCGCACTGCGTGCCCCCACAGGCGCGTGCGGCATGAAATCCTGCAGGACGTCCTGTCAGGATTGTGTAACCACTTCCCGGACGTAAATCGGCCATAGGCTGGGCGGGAAGTGGTTAATTTGCATAGTTTTTCTCTCACTTCCTGTTTGGCTATGGGGCAGGAAGTGAAGGCAAATCTCCCCAATTGGACACAGATAATACAAAATAAACTGACAGGGCCTATAACCCTCCCTCACTCTATCCAAAATTAAAGAAAATAAAACTTGTTGATTATAGTCCTTGTCAGGGGCGGACTGACCATTGAGTCACTCGGGCACTGCCCAAGGGCCCCATGCCACTAGGGGGCCCCATCCGGGTTGCCAGGCTCAGTAAAACCAGGGACAGTATGTAAAAATCTGTGTTTTTTTTAGATCTGTCCCTGATATGTCCGAAAATGACATGCTTTTAATGTGAATATCCCAAGATTTTAGCTGCCCGCCTCTGCACTACCTCCTGGCGTGGTGGTCATCTGTAAGCCAGAGGGGCCCCATAATCTTCTATTGCCCAGGGGCCACATGAGTTGTCAGTCCGCCCCTGGTTCTAGTTTAAGCACAAATTTCATAGAGTTTTATTGAGAGCCCCAAAAAATATAACCATGCCAATAGGCCAGGATAGAGCGTTGCTAATATGTAGGAATGTGTGCGTTCGAGCACCCCACCCAATGTTAACTAAAAAATTATTCATTTGCTAATAAGTATTATCTGCTCATTTTTTGGGGATGTCTGCACCCCTGATAGTGACAACATTTGTGAGGTGTCTTCACCCTTTCTAATTCATTCACTTCCTGTCACATAGCCAAACAGGAAGTGAGGGTAAAACCTTACTAATATCTTTTCTTGGGGACACAGAGATCAAGCTAAATAGTTTCCCATTATGTAAATTGCACTCTAGCATTTTGCTGTGTACACCCCAAATTATTAGGGATCTTGGACTTTGGGGTCCATTTACTAAAGGCAAATCCACTTTGCACTACAAGTGCAAAGCAAGGAAGAAAGAAAACAAAACAACTTTGCTTCTACAGGATTGGATGTTAAAACCATCAGTGCTTCCTCTCTGATTTTCAGCAACTATGCTTGTACTGCAGAGTGGCTTTGCCTTTACTAAACCCCAAACTAAATAATCATTTGGGGCAGGGATCCTCAAACTACGGCCCTCCAGCTGTTTTAGAACTACACATCCCATGAGGCCTTGTAATGCACTGACATTCACAGACATGACTAGGCATGATGGGAATTGTAGTTCCTGAACAACTGGAGGGCCGTAGTTTGAAGACCCATGATTTGGGGTGTACACAGCAGTGCTGGAGTGCAATTTGCTTAATGGGGACACTAGTTAGATTGACCTGTGTCCCCAAGAAATGACACTGGTAGGGTTTTAACCTCACTTCCTGTTCAGCTGTGTGACAGGAAGTGAAGCCAATTTTAAGAAAAGGGACACAAAGCTCAACACAAAAATAAAAAACACAAAGCAGGGGTTCTAACACTCACTTGGCTTCCCTCAAACACCCACAATTTGAATAGGATTGCCTTGCGCTAGATTTAAGCACAGTGCTGTAAATCAGCACGTCAAGCCTGTCCACCAATAGCAAACCCCCCCCACAGGCCATGTTTGCAGGTTTTCCTTCATCTTGCACATGTGCTTTAAAATACAGTCTGGACAGCAATTCTTGATAAGAGAAATCCCCAAAACATGTCCTGTCGGGGGTACTTGAGGGCTGAGGACCACTGCAGAATAAATAAAATACTTACCAGTTTTTGTCTTTAAAGTCAGGGAGAATAAACATGGCAAACATTTCATGATTACACACCAGGAAAGAAGCTTAGACAAAAATCACACATAATTTGTTAGGCCCTAACCTAGTTCAGCTGCAGCTGTCAACATATGTAGCATGAAAAAGTAACAAAAGACAAACTTAACAATTTTAAAGTAATTTTTATTGGTCAACAAAACAAGGAAAGCAAAAAAGACAAACAAACAAAAATACATTTCAAAATTCTAAATAACCATAGCTTTACACATTTTTCATAAAATAAGGCCACATAGACAAATACATCAAAGTGAACATCATTTAAAAATAAACCAAAACCATTGGCAAAATAAAACAAAACCCATGCAACAAACCACATTTGTGTTTAGCAACAGCATTTCTGCCAGCCTGCCCCTTCTGAGGGCAGCTGAGGACTGATCGATCCAAGCTTTTTATAACAGTGCTAGTAATGAAGCAATTGAAATCACATGACCAAATTGCAGTCTCTAGTTTGGGTGAGCTTGTAATTGGGCACACCTGCAATTAATCCAAACCACGCTCTATGAGCATCCAATGAGTGTTTTTCACCTTTTAAAAAGAAAGGATATTTTTTTTCTAAGTGTTTGAGCATGCTCAGTTCATCACACATGTAGGAACCAAGCTGCAATGGAATGAGAGCTTTTTTTTTTTTTTTCCCCTGATCTGATGCTTTCCAGCCTGAAGGGTAGGTGTTAAAGACAGAAGTAAACACGCACATTTAATAATCTATTTGTGTGAAAAAAAAGGTTGCCAATTTTGTTTGGGAGCCACGTCGCACGACTGCGCAATTGTCAGTTAAAGCGACGCCGTGCCGAATCACAAAAACTTGCCCGGTCATTGACCAGAAATATGGTCCGGGCTCAAGTGGTTAAAAATTAACAAAACACAAAAGTGAGCCCAATTTTTGGGGATAATGTGAAAGATGATGTTACACTGAGTAAATAGATACCTTACATGTCACGCTTTACTATTGGAAACACTCCTGCAATGGGGCCAAAATGAATTCCGTGAATATCCCCATAGGCAACCTTTTTCTTTTTTTTCCAGGTTACCAGTTTATAGTTACAAAGAAGGTCTAGTGGTAAAAGTATTGCTCTCGCTCTAACGCACGCGTCAATACCTCACATGTGTGGTTTGAACGATGTTTATATATGTGGGCGGGACTTGCGTAAGTCCCGCCCACATATGTAAAAATTAGTTTTACTTTTTGCTATAATAAATATCCCCAAAAATATATATTGAAAAAACTAAAAAACCCCTCAGTTTAGGCCGATACGTATTCTACATCTTTTTGGTTCCAAAAAATCGCAAATAGCGTTTAGTGTTTGGTTTTTGCAAAAGTTATAGCGTCTACAAATTTTTTTTTTTTTTGTTTTAACTAGTTATTGGGGCGATGAGCGATTTTTATCGGTACTGCGACATTATGGTGGACACATCGAACACTTTTTTGGAACCATTGGCATTTTTCTAGCGATCAGTGCTGTAAAAAATGCATTGCTTACTCAAAAAATGCCACTGGCAGGGAAGGGGTTAACACTAGGTGCGAGGGAGGGGTTAAATATGTTCCCTGGGTGTGTTCTAACTGTAGGGGGGGGGTGGGACTGACATGTGTAAATGACAGATCGCTGTTCATGAAGGGGAACTCCAGACCCCCCCCAAAAAAATAAGGTGGGTTCCCTCCAGGTGCATACCAGGCTCTTAGGCTTGGTCTGGAACATAAGGGGTTAAACCCGCGCAAAAAAAAATAGCGTGGGGTCCCCCCCAAGATCCAAACCAAGCCATTATCCCAGGCACGCAGTCTGGTCAGACAGGAATGGGGGTGGGGACGAGCGAGCGCCCCCCTCCCTCCTGAGCCATACCAGACCACATGCCCTCAACATGGGGGAGTGTGTGCTGTGGGGGAGGGGGGCACTGCCCCCCCACCCCAAAGCACTCTTGTCCCCATGTCGATAGGGACAAGAGCCTCTTCCCGACAACCCTGGCCGTTGGTTGTCGGGGTATGCGGGCGGAGGGCTTATCAGAATCTGAGAGACCCCTTTAATAAAGGGGTCCCCAGATTCCGGCCCCCCACCCTATGTGAATGAGTATGGGGGTACATTGTACCCCTACCCATTCACCTGGGGCAAAAAATGGAAAAAAATAATACACCACACATGAATAAATTAATTTATTAGTCAGCCGGGGGTCTTCTGCCGGGGCCCCCCACCACCACCCCATTAGGCCCCGGGCTTCGCCATCTTCTGCCGGAACCCCCTTCACCAGTGAGGCTCCTGCCTTTGGGGGAGGGTCCCGGGCTACTACGACGGTTTCTGCGGGGGGGGGGTGCACTGGCACCCCACCCCCGTCTTCAGCGACGTAATTCACCGGGACCCCCTTCACCAGGGAGGCTCCTGCCTTTGGGGGAGGGTCCCGGGCTTCCACGACGGTTTCTGCGGGGGGGGGTGCACTGGCACCCCACCCCCGTCTTCAGCGACGTAATTCACCGGGACCCCCTTCACCAGGGAGGCTCCTGCCTTTGGGGGAGGGTCCCGGGCTTCCACGACGGTTTCTGCGGGGGGGGGTGCACTGGCACCCCACCCCCGTCTTCAGCGACGTAATTCACCGGGACCCCCTTCACCAGGGAGGCTCCTGCCTTTGGGGGAGGGTCCCGGGCTTGTACGGTGTCTTCCGCCGGAGGGCGCCACTCTCCGGGCTTCTGCGATGCCTTCCGCTTCTGCCTGTCTCCTCCGCGGAGCACAGGGCTTGTCTCCGCTGTCTTCTCCCTTCTCTTCCATTCGATGTTGACACGACGAGGTCCGGCGCTGGAATGCCGTCTGAGCAGTGGGCATGGACTTATATAGGGCAATGCCACCATGTGACCTCAACCCATGTGACATCACATTCCCATCATGCCCAGGGAATGTGATGTCACATGGGTTGAGGTCACATGGTGGCATTGCCCTATATAAGTCCATGCCCGCCGCTGACACGGCATGTCAGCGCGGAACCTCGTCGTGTCAACATCCAATGGAAGAGAAGGGAGAGGACAGCGCAGACAAGCCCTGTGCTCCCGGAGGAGACAGGCAGAAGAAGGAAGAGAGAAGAAAGAAGACGGAAGAAAGCCCTGGCTCCGCGGGGGAGCCAGGCAGAAGAGGGAGCAGAGAAGACAGAAGAGAAAAGACCGGGGAGTTGGCGCACCCCCGGCAGAAGACCAGGAAGACCGGAACCCTGGCGGAAGGCACCGGAAAGACCGGGGGATAGGCGCCATCCCCCGGCAGAAGACCCCGAAGTCCGGATGCCCCTCCCTAATGAAAAAGAGCTTAAATGGGGTGGGGGCATCCGGCGGAAGGCTCCGGAGAGGACCGAGGGATGGTGCCCTCCCCCGGCAGAAATCACCGAAGCCCAGGGTCCCGGCGGAAGATCGGGAGAGAAGAAACCCCCCCTTCTAAGAGAGCTAAAGAAGAAAGGGGGGGCTCCGGAGCAGATTAATAAAATATTTTATTCTGTGTGGTGTGTTTTTTTTACTTTACATTTCCCCCATGTGAATGGGTAGAGGTACGATGTACCCCATACTCATTCACATAGGGTGGGGGGCCGGCATCTGGGGGCCCCCTTATTAAAGGGAGCTCGCAGATTCCGATTAGCCCCGCCCGCATACCCCGACAACCAATGGCAAGGGTTGTCGGGAAGAGGCTCTTGTCCCTATCGACATGGGGGCAAGAGTGCTGTGGGGTGGGGGGGCAGTGCCCCCCTCCCCCACAGCACACACTCCCCCATGTTGAGGGCATGCGGTCTGGTACGGCTCAGGAGGGGGGGGGGCGCTCGCTCGTCCCCTCCCCCATTCCTGTCCGGGCCAGACTGCATGCTTGGGATGAGGGCTTGGTTTGGATCTGGGGGGGGCCCCCGCGCCGAATCGGCGCGGGTTTAACCCCTCACGTTCCGGACCAAGCCTAAGAGCCTAATGTAGCCCTGGAGGGGGACCCGCGCCGATTTCAAGTTTGAAATTTGGCGCCGAGTTCCCCTTCAGGGCTGAAAACAGCTCGGAGATTCCCGTGCGCCGCGTCACGCAGCGCAATCACGGGTACGCCGCTTGGTATTTACCAAGATTTTCACGGCGTACTGACAAGGCGCACGGGAATCCCTGACTTTTCTCTCTGCGCATGCCCAGTATGCAAATGAACCTCCCGAGGTTCAGGCGCACTGTGCAAGCGTACGGGGATCTGTTTTCAAAAAACACTTTCCCTTTCAATTCGGCCCGCCAAACACTTTAAAACACATGTCACTTCACTTCCCCTGCATCCCCCCACCTCCCCCCCTAATAAACTCCCGCCCAAACCCCCGCAATTTACACTTCAATGTGCCGTGCGCCAGGTCTGTACTGGTGCACAATGCACCCTCTCCTGGGCGACGGAGCACATTAGTAACTAGGGAAATACACTGCACTAGCAGCGTATTTCTTTAGTAAATGGCCAAACGGCTGCTACTCCTGCTTTTACTCCATGAGTCATGGAGTAAAGGCTTGGTAAATCAGGCCCTCTGACTATCCCTTAAATTTCAATAGCACCGGTTACCTTTGAAGTAACCCGGTGCTACACACTCCCCCCACTTAAATAGACACTGTCCTCAGTGTCTCACAAACTCGTGTTCAAGCCTGAACACCTGACCTGAATCTGCAGAACAGTAAAGAAGAAGATAGAAAAGATATAAAATCTTAAAAATATAAAAACATTACTTGTATAAATATTCACAGTGATACATTATGACATTACACACTCCTAACTATCTACTCTGCCCCATTCTCCGACAGTTTTGGTAGAAGGACAACAACCTGCAAAACAAAATGGAAGAACACACACAAAAATATACACATATATAGGTGGATTCAGAAAGGCCCCATACACACGGGAGGATTTATCCGCGGATACGGTCCAGCGGACCGTTTCCGCGGATAAATCCTCTCGAGGATTTCAGCAGATTTTAATGCGATGGAGTGTACTCACCATCGCATTGAAATCCGCGCCGAAATCCTCTGGCGATGACGTGTCGCGCCGTCGCCGCGATTAAGACGCGGCGACGTGCGCGACGCTGTCATATAAGAAATTCCACGCATGCGTCGAATCATTACGACGCATGCGGGGGATCCCTTCGGACGGATGGATCCGGTGAGTCTATACAGACCAGCGGATCCATCCGTTGGGATGGATTCCAGCAGATAGATTTGTTTGGCATGTCAGCAAATATTCGATCTGCTGGAATCCATCCCAGGGGAGAAATATCCACGGAAACAGATCCGCTGGAGTGTACACACCATAGGATCTATCCGCTGAAACCCATTTGCTGGGATTTTTCAGCGGATGGATTCTATCGTGTGTACGGGGCCAAAGAGTTAGGCCGGCCTATCTACAGATACGCGGTGTAAGTGTAAATATGCGCCGGCGCATTTTTGTTCCGTACCCACAGAACAAGATACGCCTGAAAATAGGCTTCCTCCTACCAACGTAACTTTTCTGCACCGGCGTATCGTGGGCGCATATTTACGCTCTACGCATCTTGCGCTCACATTGATTTCCTATTCAAATATGCAAATGAGGGAGATACGCCGATTCACGCATGTAAGTGCGCCCGACGCAGGCTAAGCCCGGTGCGTGCAAGTCGTACGTCAGGCCTAAAGTTATTCCATCAAAAAGGTGGAATAACTTTGCACCAGACGGGCACAGGTCAGCTGGAGAGCAGCTACAGCAGCAGCGTTACGGACGAGCTGAGCAAGCTGAGCACCCACACTTGCAGGACAACACATCTGTGTGCCAACATGCCAGGGGCAGGCGTGCTCCTAGCACTACCAATGGGTCCACCGACTCGTAGGAGGGCACGGGAGAGGATATACCGCACGCGCATGAACATCTTTGGCATGACTGTCCGACCCCATGATGCAGACATCACGAAGGGCACATGCACGACTAACATCCTCCTGTCTTTTCCCTTCCAGGTGACTCTGCATATGCACTTGGACCCCATCTCATGACTCCATACCGGACTCCCCAAACCCCAGGAGAACAAAACTACAATGCTGCACACATACGTACCCGTGGAGTGGTGGAACGCACATTTGGCCTCCTGAAGTCCCGTTTCCGATGCCTGGATAAGTCCAGGGGGACCCTGTTGTATTCCCCAAACTTTGTGTGCCAGATCATTGGTGCATGTTGCATTCTGCACAACTATGCTATGAGAAAGGGCCTGGAGATTGACCTACGTGATGACCTGACCCCCGAACTACACAATCCCCCCTAACCGAGGCTACCCTGTCTGCTGAGGGAGCAGCAGTCAGAAGACGCCTCACAGAAGACATGTTTGCACGTTAAACACACACATTCATCATGACACAAGGAGAATGCACGCATGCACACCACTGTGGTCCCTAGCACACACACCCCACATCCTCATCAAATTGGATTAGCCCAAGTCCACCAATCAGGACTTGGGAGCAGCAACGCCGCGCCAAGGCCCCAATTATGTTGCTGTACATTCATACACCATTCACACGGGTTGTGGGGATAACTTCTTCCCAACGACAGGAGTGTCACCCCCCACATTCACACACCAGTCACACTGTAGCAGCACTCCTCAAAAAACTCTTCCAAAAAAAAAAAACTCATGACCCGAGCATATAAAAATAAAAAAACTCATGACCTGAGCATATAAAAATAAAAAACTCATGACCTGAGCATATAAAAATAAAAAAACTCATGACCTGAGCATATAAAAATAAAAAAACTCATGACCTGAGCATATAAAAATAAAAAACTCATGACCTGAGCATATAAAAATAAAAAAACTCATGACCTGAGCATATAAAAATAAAAAACTCATGACCTGAGCATATAAAAATAAAAAAACTCATCACCTGAGCATATAAATAAAAGTCCGGTAAAAAAAGGCAGTTATTTTGCCTGACGGCAGCTGCGCCTGCTGGCACCTCTCTGGCTCCTCAGCTGCCTGGGGGGAGCCTGGGGTGGGGGGGTGGGACATCTGGAGGTGGCTCATCCACGGGTGGGCCACTCCTGGCAGGTGATGGCTGCCTGCCCTCCAAGGCCACCGCAATCCGCCTCAGAAATCCGTTGGTCTGGGCCTGCATCCTCAGCTGCCGGGTCATGTTATGCCGCTGAGTGTGTTGCCGCTGTCTCCCCTCCTCCTGGATGGCAGCTGTGTTGGCGTTTATGGCCTCAATAAGGCTATCTACCTTGTCCACCAGGTTGACAGTGGTGGCCTCATGGATTTGGCCAGTGTTATGAGCCATCTGCTGCAGGTGTCCGGCTATCTCCCCCATATGCTGGGTCTGCTGGCTCTGGTCCAGGGCTATTTGGTCCTGGACACTAATGGGTACACCCCTTGTCTTCCGCGTCGCCTTTCTTGGGGCAGAAGACTCAAGGGAGCGGGTGTATATGGAGCCCCTTGAGGTGGTTCCCCTGCTGGTGGGAGACGCAGTGGGGCTTCCCCTGATGGGGGTGGAGGTATGAGAGGGCCCAGCCATAAAACTGGACTCCTCTATAATGAGCCCGATCTGGCCAAGGTCCACCGACTCCTCCACCACCTCCTCGAGAGGAGAAGTGTGGACACTCCCCACCACCGCAGCATCTTGGGGGTCTTCCTGAGGCTGCTCCGGGGAAGATGTGGTGGGACGGCCACTGCCACCAGATGGGCCCGCTCCCTCAAGCACATTTGTGGATGACACAAAGCAGTCACATGTTGGGGGACCCACACACTTGTCACATGTTCCCTTCCACCCCCTCACATGCTACACACCAAATAGGGGATATAAAACACTTACCTGTCCTCGAGGCATCATCCCGGGAATCAAACCCCTCAACTCCCTCCAAATTCTCCCTCTGCATGCACCGGGCGACCTTCTCCTCATCCGGGGTCAGTGCAATGTTGCAGGGTGGTCCACCCCCCGCACACGGAGCCGCAGGTCATTAATTGTTTTGTTAATGTCCTTGCCGCTGCGGGTGGCATTGCCAAGGGCACTAACTTGAGTGGCTATTGTGTCCAGGATTTCTTGCTTTCTGGCGCGGGTGGTATCCCGACTCTCCACACCATGGAGGAAGCGATCATACTGCTCCATACCAGCAATAACTATTGCCCTCCCCTGTGGAGAAAAGTTATTCTTCCTTTTGCTGATGGGAGCAGCCATCGTACAGCAAAAGAAGCAATACCAAACGAATAGCAAAATTACCTTGCTCAGGGGGAGAAGCAGGATGTAATTTTGCGTCGGACGGACTCATGTCTGGGCGTATTGATGCGCTCATCGCAAGCCGCTAGGCCGGCGTACAACGGGAAGTTCGGCCGGCCTAGTTGTGAGCATGCGCACAAGGAAGCGCTCATACTTCGACATCACTGCGCATGCTCCGTTGAAGATAGGCCGGGCGTAATCCACTGCACCACGCTCATTTGCAATCATTTGCATAAGTTCACACCCACTTACACTTACACCGGCTTACGCCTTCAAATTTAGGTTCGGCCGGCACAAATTGGAGAGCAAGTGCTTTGTGAATAATCTATTTTGCTCTCTGACTTATGCCGGCGTAGCGCATATACGTTGCGTTATGCCGGCACAAAGATGCGCCCATCTACCTGAATCTAGCTAATAGTCACTGAGGGTGAAATGAAGCTGCACCTTCGGTATTAAGGTGAAACCTCCTTTCCTCCCAAAGAGACACATCATATAAAACAAAGTGCTAAGAATTTCTCAAGTTGCAAGGCTTAAAGGAGTGTTCCAGTCAGTTTTCAGGTTTATTAAAAGTCAGCATCTACAAAAAGTGTAGCTGCTGGCTTTTAATAAACAGACACTCACCTGCTCCACGTTCCAGCGACGCGCCAGCTGGGGCTCCACTCCTCTCCCCCCCCTCTCCGCACATGCGCGAGCGTCACTGCGCATGCGCGAGCGGCGCCGCGCCATGCAATTGAACAGGCGATCGCCTGGGACCTATCACGTGTCCCAGGTGATCGCCTACAGGGAGGGGCTGCAGAAAGGCGATTAGGCTTATTCGCCTTAGCAGCCCGTCGGCAGAAGGAGGAAGTGGGACAGGAAGTCCCACTCCTCCTGAAGCCCTCACTTCCCCCCAAAAAAAATGACATGCCAAATGTGGCATGTAAGGGGGCGAGGAGTGGATTAAGCGGAAGTTCCACTTTTGGGTGGAACTCCGCTTTAAGAGAAATATATGTACAAGTTAGTCTCTGCAGTGGTAGAGATTTCAGAACACTGCCCCTAGCGGTCAGTGCGCTGGTACTACCAGCATAAGGCAGTCCACGCTCAAATGGAGCAATCAGTTGAAAAAGGGTAATAAAACTTTTTCCTTCTTCTTTTCCTTTTTCTGGTGCTTTTTCTGGTGCTGTGAAGAAGCCGGCAAGATCCTATCCTTACTAACTTATCATCCCCCCAAAGTTCTGCACAAACAATAAAGTGTGAATCCGGTGGGATGAAAACAAAAAAAAAAAAATGGAAAAGGCAACAGTTCTTGTCCGTAACTTCTTTAAAGCAAAAACCCACAGAGGTGGCAACACAGGTATGAGGCCTACTTGTAGAACTGTGGATCCGGCACAATGACAATGTCCCCTTGGGAATTGGCAGTGGTGACAGAGAAGACTTGATGCACTTTCCCGGGACATTTAAGGACCACTCTATCATTGAACATGTACCGGCCAGGGCTCCAATCTTTTAAACAACTTTCAAATCTGCTGCCAACACAGATGAACGCATATTCCGTGTCACGGGCAAGTTTGGGGACATTCAAACGCTCCCAAACTGCATCCCTGTACCAGTCCTCTCATCTTTTCGAGTTCGGGTAGGAGGGCTGGAGGCACGTATGGGTATTCCCACCCGTAGTCGGTGACCACTCTCCTCATGAATATACGCTGCAAATGGGCCAACTTAGGTAGAGTATGAGGATCTCCAAGGCCTTGTAACGCGATGGCATTTGGAGCTCTCTTCACTACAGGCAGAAGAGTAGGCATGGGGTTAATGACACTAGTGCTTGGCACTCCAACTCCCCATGTCAATTGTGGGATACTTGTATTTGGTGAGACATGGCTGGAGCATTTCTTGCGTCTCTGGGACTTGTTGGTTCGGGAACCTTTACCAAGTTGGGATTCAGGAAACTCAGGTTCGAACCATTTGTCACCCCCATTGTCTGACAGAGTCCAGATCCGAAGATTTACACCCTTCTGCGGGCATGTAGATGCGCCCCCCAACAGGGACGTTGGTTGAATCCCTCGTGCATACTGGCAGGCCTCTACCACAGCCGTGGGAGGCCTGTTCGGGGCCCATGCTAGCCATAGCATGCCACACTGAGACCACATTAGTTGATGTCGTCTCTGGTACGGCATCCGCTTCCACACTGGGCACACACTCATTCTCATCCACGTCGCTTACCTCCGGTGATATGGTTAGGGTAGCAGCCGATGACAGGGTAAGCGTGGATGAGACGTCACCACCTCTGGATCAGTCACTACTATAGTTGGGGAGGGCTTCAGCAATGGGGCCTCCTCCTCCGCGGTCACAGTCCTAGCGATCCAGTCCACCTTATACTCCCTGGGAGATTCGGTTGGTGGATCGACTTGAAACAAGTAGGCCCGGCACTTCTTACACCGGGCAAACGGCAAAATCCGGATGGCCAGCTCCGAACATCGGGGGCAGGACAGTCCGAGGGCCTCCACGCTACCGCTGGAAAACAGCACAAACCTTCCCTGGGTCCGCATTCGGATTCCGGTATCCATTAGGGAAATTCCAGCAGCAACAGACATAGCGTTGACTCCTGGGGCAGACATCGGGGGTCTCAGCTTTCCCACTGGCATCGATGGCACAGACATGTTCGCACGACCTTCTCTCATGGGCGGGCAATCACTCTGTCCTTTGGCGCCAAACTCAGCCCACGTCTCACGCAGGGGTGGGTAACTCCTCCCACTTAAATACTTTTCTCCACACGTGGCAGGCGCACATGGCTTTGTTGCACGTGCACCCAGCTTTAATGGCGACGTTAACTCCTTCCTCACCAAGCACATTTTTGACACACGACAATTCCTTGAATCAATTACTGATTAAACATCTGAACTTGAGGATGTTGAGGTAATAGCCAATCCCGGACGAGCCCCCACATGTAGCGCTCACCCCCGAAGGAGCCGCTGATAATAGATGGGATGGCAGATTTACCTCATGGCTTTTTCCGAATATCTAGGGATGAATGATGCATACAGCAGCAGTAAAAGGAATGTCCACAAAAAAAATTATTTTTATGTGCTTTTTATTACCCAGCCGGGTAAAAACAGTTAACAGGTGATGAAAGGGATAGAGGTGAAAAGGAGAACAGCAGATTCAGGCGTAGTATCTGGAACAGTCCTGTTCCTATGCGTAACACTCTTACACCACTCCTGCTTGAGTGGGCTTAGCGTGCCCGGATAGGCCTCTCTCACTGACCTAAGTCCCTGCCACAGACCTTTTTGAATGAATGTCAGAAAGGAACCTCTGCCACAGGCCCTCTTGAATGAATGTCAGAAAGGAACCTCTGCCACAGGCCCTCTTGAATAAAGATACGGAGATAACCCTCCTAGGTAAAGTTACACCTGGATCCTCTTTTTAACGTCGCCCAGGTACCGACTGAAAGAGGAGTCAATCCTTCAGTGTCCAGTCACCTCGATCCCCGGTGATTCGTCAGAATCCTATTGGACCGCCAGCCTCTCATTGGCGCTCCTCAGATGGACTCTCCACCGAACAGCTAAACTTGCTTGGGATCTTCAAAGTGGGAACCCAGTCAACCACTGGGTCCCACGTCCTGTTCAAATGCTCAGGACCAACCTAGACCCAGAACAAGGAACTCTGCATAGCACGCACACTCCAGCCAGGTAGGCCAAAAAAGCCGGAGAGCTGTGATGTGGCCACCCTAAAGGTGGGTGCCACACCGGAAGAAAACCACACAAAATTGCATCTGTTTCATTAGTACCCTCTCCCAGCATGCCCAGCGAGGCCCAAGCCTCCTGATTGGCCATTGGCAAATCAGGAACACCCAAACCTTTACTCCACCGCTGCCACCTACCACACCGGGGTGGTAAAACACCCCGGCACAACAGAATGAGCCCACGGCACAGCCAAGCTAAAACAGAGACCCTATTAAATGATTGCAATTGGAGTCAGAGTCACTTACACTCTGACTCTCACTTAAATTTCAATAGCACTGGTTACCTTGGAAGTAACCCGGCGCTACAATAGCATACCAATTGATTTTAAAGTTCTTTGTCCTTGAGATGTAATTCAAATGTAGGATGTGGCAACAGGAGAAGTCACAAAGCTAACACACCAGGATAAGGATACTTTGTTTTTTTAGTTGTTTTCATTAAAATTCTAATTCCAAAGAGATTTGAAAATGACAGTCACATGGCTGAAATAAAATGTTCTAGGCTTTTGAATTGAGCCCAGGGTCTCTTTAACAAGTCCATTTAACATCTGACTGCCCATAGAGCAGAGGGCAGGGTCCAATCAGGTCGGCCTGAAATACAAACAGGCGGACTTGATTGGACCATTCATGTGAAAAAGGCCTTAGCAGACTGCAGTACTAACTCTAATGGCTCATTTACGCTACTTGTGTTGCCCTCTGAACAGTGATCAGTAATTGATCACCCTTCAGAGGGTGTTTAACAAGTGATGAAGAGGCATTATGTCATCTGTTTAGCCCTGGTTTACATTGTAACGATTTGGCATGCGATTTGACATGCCAAATCAGCGGCAATTGCCGCTAATGGCACTGCCTGCATTTGCAGCACCGCGCCGATTCCCAAAAGTAGCAACCCACACAGATGTCTCTGACATCTAAGTCGGGACTGACATGCGGGAATGAAATTGTGCGAGTTCAGCTGAACTCGCACAATTTCATTCCTGCTTTCAGTGTAAACCAGGGCTTACTGCTTGTTTTAAACCCTAAGAGCCCCCACCACACCGCAACTGCAAGCCTTACATGCAGTTTTAGATTGGCCCTATTCAGTTGAATGTGTGACATTCAGTGGGTGGTACTGTGCGCCAAGCACAATAGTGGTGGGGGTCAAATTTGATGCACCATGATGCAAAGCATTGCAGCATGTGTACACCCCTATCCAATGGCTTTGCTGCTTAAGGTGGAGTGACTTGGGGCAGTAAAAAAAAACCAAACAATAATGCCGTGTTCACACCACCATTTTTATTGGTCTAGAAAAATCTTTGTTTTTTTTAACCCGATAATTGTTAAGCCGGCCTTGCCTACACACGATCGTGAAAAAAAATGCTCTAGCAAAGCGCGGTGACGTACAACATGTACAACGGCACTATAAAGGGGAAGTACCATTCGGATGGCGCCACCCTTGGGGCTGCTTTTGCTGATTTCGTGTTAGTAAAAGTTTGGCGCTTTTCAGTCTGTTATAGCGTGATGAATGTACTATCTCCATTACGAACGCTAGTTTTACCAGAACGAGCGCTCCCGTCTCATAACTTGTTTCTGAGCATCCGAGTTTTTTCACGTCTTTAAAGCCCACACACAACCATTTTTTACGACGTTAAAAACGACAATGTTAAAAACGGTGTGAAAATTTAGAGCATGTTCTAAATTTTTAATGCCCATTGATCTGGAGCCCACACACAATCGTTTTTAATGACATTAAAAAAAATAAATTTTTTACATCCCGAAAAACGGCCGTGTGTACGCGACATAATAATCAGGGTGGTGGATGACTCTGCCTACAAACTTTGACTGAAAAATGCTGCGTGGATATATGTTGGACTTCATCCAATCAGAAGCAATCGCTGTGCAGGTAGTCAGTCAGCCACAGGTGCTGTGGCTGTCTAAGTACACAACCCAGCAGGGGGAGATTCTTCCATCCAAACTGTTTAGCGTGGATGGAAGAAGCTATTTTTCAAAAATGGAAATGTAGGTGGCTATAGAAGGTAACAATCTGTATGGGTGGCCGGATCTTTTACAAGTGGAAAAATGATTTAAGTGGATGAAAATCAGGCTGTGTGGAGGTTCTCCAGGTTGGGGGTAATGAGTACTTCTGACTATAAGAAATGCTCCCACATGTTGGAATATGTGTGAGTTTTAATCAATCTTTGTAATATTTCTCCTGGTACACAACATGCAAAATTGATACCCTCTGCCAGGAGCAGTTTTCTTAGTTGCACCCACCTTACACTGAAGCAGTATAGCTTTAAGAGTAGTCACTTGTTTGCATACGAGTATGACTTTAATTAAAAAGAACTAGCAGAAAAATACAGAAGAAATAGCAAATGTGTTATTAATTTGTAAAAGCTTTCCATAGAGAAATGATGGAGTATTGCCTGTTAATGAATATTTTCCTCTTCATTAGGTATGGCTAATAGGTATAATTTTACAACAGATTGAAAAAAAAACACTGTTTATGCTGGAGGTGGTTAACATTAAAAAGCTATAATTATAGCTCCTAGCCGTCCCTCTTCAGGGGAAAATGTCCTTCTTGTAGACCCATATCCATCTGTGCTGGTTTGCTCCACTCTTTTTTTTGTCTGATATATCAACCTACACCTGAAGCGTAACTAAAATCTTCAGAGCCACAGTGCAAGAAAACCTGACCTCTGGGGGCCTTTTCTCTGGTCCTAGGGCACTTTACTCCTGTTGTGGGGCCTTTTATAAGCCCTGGTTCACACTACTGAAACATATGCGACTTGCAACACATAACAATTCAAAACACCATAATTTCAATGGGTGCCATCTTAATCAATGCGACTCAAATCGCAGTAACTAAAAAATATATTCCTGCGCTACTTTTCTGCAAGTTTGGTGCGATTTGAGTGTCATAGACTGCAATGTTAAATCGCAAGGAAATTGCAAGTTGCACGACTTCAGGGTCACAGCACTGTGAACGGAACCTTATGGTCCCACAGCGATACCCTTTCACATGTTCTGCAGTGGCCCTATTGCTGCTGTTTTGCCCCCCCCCCCACGGTGGCAGAAAGCCAGGGCCCAAGTGTGACCTTTGCGACCATGGTAGTTCCACCACTGACCTACATCCAGTGGGCACATTATTAGGCTCACCTATATAGCGCCTAGTAGGACCCATTTGTTGCCCTTATAACATAAGTGTTTCTCACAACTTGGTATTAGTAATCTGCAAGGAATGATCTTGAGGGGTTTTAGTCCATGTTGTAATGTCTCACAAAGTTACTGCACAATTGTTGGCCATACGGATTTACACCAAATTTTTTAACTGGTATGTTGCCAGGATTTTTTTTTTTTTACTCTACTATAGTCCAATTTTGGTGATCCCATGTCCACTTGTACATAGGGCCAAGAGCAATGTTTTCATAACATTTCATTCATGGGTACCACCAACAGGCCTCTTGCTGTAACCACTTACTGACCGCTCCATAGCAGATTTACTGCTACAGGGCAACCCTGCCGGTGGTGACTTCATAAGGGGTGGTGTCTGTTGAATATGGGGGAAGGAGAGATAGATAGACAGAACACAGAGGAGACATTTTTCTCTAACACGTGTCATGCGATGTGTCAAAACTCTCCTTTTCCCAGGCGTTGTTCCCAATATACAGAGTCGGGTTTCCTTCATTATACAATGTTTATTCTTCCACAGATAAGGACAGCTAACAGTTAATGCTTACATTGTTACAGCTTGGTAAAACATCATGGCAGGGTGGCATCTCAGAAAGTTACAAAAGGAGGAAATAGATATTATGATGGTTTGATCTTTCTCCTGGGAGAGGGTCCCTTCCCCACCCCCATTTCTCTGCAGAGTCCGATGACCCTGAGGCTTCCGTCGGGTGACCCTGAAGTTCCTAGCTCACTACACTCACCACATGGATACTTATACAGGTTTAAAAGCCAAACTTAGCATAATTCATATATAGATTAGCTCCATGGAAGGTTGTGATGAACGTTAACACCCACTTATGTATTTTTAAGTAACATCTCCACCCACCGTCTTGACATATCTCCTAAAATACATGAGGCCTACGACAGATGTAGTGTCGTCCTATAACTGACCTTCCTCAAACTACCATGTTTAAACCAATGCTTCAGAAACATTTATCACATAATAAATATTAATACATTTAAAATCTAACAATTCCCCCTTAATGCACTATAATTAACAAACAAAATAAGTGCATTCATCTTAAATAATAAAGGTTTCTGATCCACTTTTTTTTCCAATACAAACAATACAATTTAACATTTCAGATATTGTACATAAACTTTTTCCAAAATTCTGAGATATTCCTGTGAAATATTTAACCATTTGATTCCTTTAAGAAACTATAAATTATTATATTATTAATTAATTTTAATTTATTCTCCATCTAATATATGTAATATACATTTTTTCTTCCTTTACCTTCATAAATTGTATTTCTTATAAATTCAACCATATCATATAACTATTTTATCATAAAGAAGAAATAAATATATTTGATGTATCAAATTATATTACTCTATAATATTAATTATTAATTAATAAATACAATTTTTTTTTCATTTCTTTTGAAATTTCAATAACCAAATTTCTTCAGTATAAGTTTTTTTATACATTATCCTTGACACTGAACAATTATAAACATAATACGTAATCTACTTGTTTGTGGATACATAAAAACATAACTTTCCCATTATTTGATTGTCATATTTTTATATATTCTATCTTTCTTTCTATATATTTTCCTATCTTTTTAATCTATTTATTTTCTCTATTTATCGATCTATTTAATTTATTTATCTATCCATGACCAGCAAGCAACTCTTTCTTTTATTTTTATTTTTTTCAATGTTCCGTATTATTTAATTCAACAATAATTCTGTTTAGACACTTTAAAATCCTTTTCTTCCACACAAGCCTGTATGTTTTTTAACTATATTAATACTTCAAAAGTATACTTTGTTATACATTCTTGTAATAACAAACTATCCATCCTACTTTCCCAAGTTATGTGTTCTATAAAAATGAATACAAAATTAATTATTCTATGTGAAATAATAATTCTATGTGTATCAATATGTATTCTTATAAAAGATTTAGAAACCAAAATATAGCTACTGGAATAAATTATGAAACATACTCATAAAAAGTAGAAATCTTATTCAAAACATAATTTCTTTTCAAATTTAGCAAAGGCCTAGCCATGTTTTGTGAACAAACTTCTGAAATTCCTATACCTGTACTTTGTCCTATGCAACAGATTGCAAATAACTACATATGCTAATTTTAAAAAGACATAGAAGAACAGACATTCTTCATCCTGTCATTTACTCAAAAAAATTTAACCAACCCTTGCTTTAGAAAAGGTGTTAAACTAAAAATATAACAGGTAAATAAGTCACCTAGTATTTACCTTTTCTTGAATCATCTTACCCTATTTAGACTTTAAAATACTATTGTAGCGTTCTATTATATCTGGGTACTAAAGATGATAAAAAAAACATAAACTTCATCAAATACTAAAATTGCATACATGTCCTTCATCAGCTGTCCTACAAAAATGAAAAAAAAAAACATTATCTGATTCCATGGTTTGAAATCAACCCCAATGGAATGTGACAAAGTTCATAACTTAGCTTTCATTAAAAATATATTAATTTTGCTAGAATTACCTCAATTAATTTTATCAAAAAAATTAACTAAAAAGGAAAAAACATACTTGTATACTCCTGCCGCAGGTGAAAAAATCGAATATACTCAATCTACATAGATTGCAAATTTCTCAATACTTTATAGTATCTGATCACTTTTTGCCTTTTGGATTGCTCTATAAACATAATAAAACAATATTCAGAAGTTTGATGCTCTAATAATGAGTAGTTCAAAATTTCTTTCATTAGCTCAAACAAAAAATCAATTAATCAAGTTGTCAGTCAATCTGTCAGGTACCTGGATATGCAAAAATAAATATTTTCATTTAAAAACAACTCTATCCATTATTGTTGGAATCAATTATTTTTACAATGAATTTTATCTTCATTATCAGTTTGTACTGAGACAAAATTTTCATCGTCCCCCTCTTTATTCTGTGACTAATTATATTTTGTAAAAGTAATATTTTTACCAGATTATTGTATTTTTCTTTACTATACTCTACTTAGAATTGCTTTAATTTTGCAAAAGAACATTTAGGTTGGGTTTTCCTAAATATTTTATTTCAGAAAGAAACTTCTGACTGCTAACTATTTAACATCCAGTTGTCACTAGCTTAGTCAAAGCGTATTTTGACACCTCATGTTTCAAAATAACACCTTTAGTTTTTCAAAACAAATGGTGCAAAACCCACGTGTTTTTTTCAAAACAATTACTTTAGTTAGTAATACCTTTTTTAAATATTTTTTTCCATCCATGAACCTTTATTTCAGATTTCTGAAAAAAGATTTAAACACTAAAATGTGTTTAGATCCATAGAGGTGAAAAACTGTCATGGCATGACTGACCATCTGCTTTGTAACTCGAACCCATTTCTCTGTTAATAGTACATTCTTTTACATGTCACACTCCCAGAGAATGATCTGTCACTGTCAATCATTGCTAACATGCTACCATTCACTATACAATTTATCTAACCAATCTCATTTTATCGTTTTTACAATTTTTAACCTTTTTTAAAAATGTTTAAATATATTTGGTTTGTACATCTGCTAAAAATCATGTACATTACATTATAATATGACTTTTTTTGATTATAATAATGAAACAATTGTTTAGGAGACAATCTCACGAAACTTCACAGATTAGTTCCAGCCTAATGAACTGTGAATTGGCCAATTTCCTGAGAAAATTCATCCAAACGGAATTCTCATTCTCATCAGAAATAGTCAATTATAAAAACTTTTAACAATAGTTTTTTCTTCCATTTTTGCTAATTTTGGATTGAACAAAACTTTAATATTTTAATATTTTTCCTGGGTAAACTTAAGTAAACAATCTACTGCTTTTAATTAAATAACCAAAACCAAGTTTGGAATCTTTTATAAAAATTGCTCAATCCTTATTTCCTGCAACCAAATCTGTAGGATTTTTGTTAAATACTAAAATACCTTGTTTTCCATTAACTGAATTGTATACAGTTCTTACATCATTTTAATCAATAGTTTTTCCTTAAACTTCTGCCCCTGTTCGTGCTTTGAATGACATGTAAATAACACATTTCTGTTGTTTAGGGCTAAAATTTTCCTAAACATATACAAGTAGCATTAAACTTAATTTCCTTATTAAAGAACTTCTTTACACTCTGGTATTAATTCATTAATTACCTTACTACCGTTTACATGCCTGCATTGCATACATTATATATATATATATATATATATATATATATATATATATATATATATATATATATATATATATATATATATATATATATTATATCAATTCCCGAATATTACTGGGATATACTTCTGAACTTTGAGATTTTTAACTATCCCATGTTAAACCATTTATATAAAAAATATATTTACCCCTTGTTTAGAATGATTTTCCTGTGCACTTAAAAAAACAAGCAATTAACAATGTCCTTTAACTTTGTCTTAACTTCTTTTGTTCTTTGGTGATTTTTCTTGTTGCATTTTCATGTTGCTGTATCTTTCGTTGCTTTTTTTGGAAGAATAATGTCCTTATTTTCTTTGAAGAGATCTTGTCTTTTTTCTCTGGCTCGCCTAGTTCCTTTTTATTTTTGGCTTGTGTTAATGTAAATGTTTAGTTAAGCTGTAGGTATCCTCAAGTAAACAAATGTAAAGATGCGTGCGTAAAAATAATGTCTTTCTCCTTTTTGTGTACGCAAAAGGAATGTATAATGTATAGTGTATTCTTGGACCGTTCAAACATCAAAATCCCGACTTTCATAATAGCTCACCCAAAGTGTACATCTGCCTATGTCTGCCTTTAGATCCTATTTCTTCTGTGAGAACTCTCACCTTTTTTAGAATCTTCTTGGCAGTTCTTCGCGTATGTAAACGTTTACGATTTTTCTCCATAACCAGAAAGTCCTCGCTGGATTTTGCATGATATCTTGAAACATTCTGTCCAAAATAGCTGGCCCATTAGCCTCGTGTAAGGTTTTTCTTGTAAGCTACAAGCGTTCTAACAGGTGAGAAAACAAAACAGT
Organism: Rana temporaria; assembly: GCF_905171775.1. NCBI lineage: Eukaryota > Metazoa > Chordata > Amphibia > Anura > Ranidae > Rana > Rana temporaria. Next base: position 62,569,277 of record NC_053500.1, on the reverse strand, counting down.
GTAAAAACTCACCATTGTTTTTTTGAGCCTTCTCTCGTCTGATGGAACACAAACGCCTCTTTGCTTCTAGGTCCATTGATCGTATTTTTCTTCAAGACTTAAACAAACATCTTTATGACTCCATTTCCATTTCCCCCGTTTCAAGGCTTTAGGAAAAAAGATGACCAACATGGCTGGCGCGACAAATGTTGAATGTGGGGGAAGGAGAGATAGATAGAGGAAAATGTCCCATCTGTGTTCTGTCTAACACATGTCATGCGATGTGTCAAAACTCTCCTTTTCCCAGGCGTTGTTCCCAATATACAGAGTCGGGTTTCCTTCATTATACGATGTTTATTCTTCCACAGATAAGGACAGCTAACAGTTAATGCTTACATTGTTACAGCTTGGTAAAACATCATGGCAGGGTGGCATCTCAGAAAGTTACAGAAGGAGGAAATAGATATTATGATGGTTTGATCTTTCTCCTGGGAGAGGGTCCCTTCCCCACCCCCATCTCTCTGCAGAGTCCGATGACCCTGAGGCTTCCATCGGGTCGGGTGACCCTGAAGTTCCTAGCTCACTACACTCACCACATGGATACTTATACAGGTTTAAAAGCCAAACTTAGCATAATTCATATATAGATTAGCTTCATGGAAGGTTGTGATGAACGTTAACACCCACTTATGTATTTTTAAGTAACATCTCCACCCACCGTCTTGACATATCTCCTAAAATACATGAGGCCTACGACAGATGTAGTGTCGTCCTATAACTGACCTTCCTCGAACTACCATGCTTAAACCAATGCTTCAGAAACATTTATCACATAATAAATATTAATACATTTTAAATCTAACAGGGTCACCAGGTGACATCACCCGGTGGTCCCGCCCCATGCCTATATAAATCGCTGCACACCGTGCACACGGTTGTACAGCGGGAGAGAGCATCGTGTCAACATCAAAAGAAGAGAAGAGAGAAGAAGACGACGGAGAAGACCGGTAAAAGAGCTGGCAGAAGATAGAGGAACCCGGCACCGGAGAGATGGAGAAGAATCAGAGAGCACAGAGAAGACACTGGAGAGGGAGAGAAGAGACCGAAGAGAGCAGAGAAGTTGGAAGAAGACCCCCAAAGTCATAAGAAGACCCCCGGAGCTGCCTAATAAATTACTTTAAAAACCTGTCTAGTGTGTTATTTTTTGGATTGGAATAAATGCTTATAGAGCGCCGAATGCGAGTTGTGAAACTCGCGTCTAAGCGCTTACCAACAAGCTGGGGGTATCCAGTTCCCAGGAGCAAAAAGAAGAAACTAGGACATCTAAGTAAGAGAGGGGAACAAGCAAGAAGTAAACAGAAGTATAGAAAGAAGGGAGGGGAGGAGGGGGGGCAGGACACAAAAAGCCTATCCCTACTCCCTGACCATGGACCGCAGCCTGGGATTAAAGCAGCGTCCTGCTAAGAGTTGGATGGCCAAGTGTCTATCCGTAGGCTTGTAAAAAAAAGCAATGTTTTCAAGCCCTTACGGAAGGCCATCAAGGAGGAGGATGCTCGGAGCTGATGAGGGAGCTGGTTCCAAAGAGAATTCCCCAGTGTTTGGAGCCGGCGGCCACCCTTTGAAGCTGATTGACTAGGTTGAATAATCGCTAACAGGGCGTCAGTCGAACAAAGCTCTCTGGGTGGACAGTAGTGTTGTGTCATATTCGATAAGTACATCGGGCCTAGTTGCCAATAGGCCCGAAACACCAGACAGAGAGACTTGAACTCGACCCGTTTTGCTATCGGGAGCCAATGTAGATCCTTAAGCACCGGGGAGCTGTGATTCCGCCTTGGGCAGTTTGTGACTAGTCTTGCAACATGATTCTGTGTAATCTGCAATCGTTTTATCCACTTCTGTGGGAGCCCTAGAAAGAAAACGTTAGAGCAATCTAACCTAGAGTGGATAAGTCCATGAACTAAGATCATACGGTTGTGCTGAGTGAAAAGGTTCTTAGTTTTCCGTAATAATTGCAGATGGTAGTTGGCTGATGTTATGCAATTTTTTGCGTGAGGTACGAAGCTTAGTTCAGCATCAAAAATACCCAGATATTTAATCTGCTTAGCTGGAGTTGGTGCCGGGTCGAAATCCCGACTGGCAGTCATGAAACAGACCGTGTGACTCAAACTGCTCCTGCAGCTGGATAAACACAAACTGCTCCAGGACCTTAGATAGAAAAGGCAGTAGAGAAATGGGGCAGTAGTTGGTAAGTATCATGGGGTCCAGCCACACTTTTTTTAATAATGGGATTTTGATTGCTCTCTTGAATCTAGACGGCACCATACCCAGGCGGAGGGACAAATTAATTACTCTGCAGATGTCAAAAAACAGAGGGCCAGATTCTCGTCCAGCGGCGTAATTTTGTGCGGGCGTAACGTATCCGCTTTACGTTATGCCTCCGCAACTTAGACGGGCAAGTGCTGTATTCTCAAAGCTCTTGCTCCGTAAGTTGCGGCGGCGTAGTGTAAATCGGCCGACGTAAGCCCGCCTAATTCAAATTTGGATCAGGGGGGCGTGTTTTATGTAAATGTACTGTGACCCGACGTGATTAAAGTTTTTCCCAAACGGCGCATGCGCCGTCCGTGGAATTTCCCAGTTGGCATTGCTCCAAGGTACGCCGCAAGGACGTCATTGTTTTCGACGTGAACGTAAATGACGTCCAGCCCCATTCACAGACGACTTACGCAAACAACGTAACTTTTTAAAATTTCAAAGCGGGAACGACGGCCATACTTAACATTGTTACGCCGCAGTTATGCCTCATATAGCAGTGGCAACATTACGTCGGGAAAAGCCTAACGTAAACGGCGTATCTTTTCTGCGTCGGCCGCGCGTACGTTAGGGAATTTGCGTATCTAGTTAATTTACAGCTTACACGCCCCTAGCGGCCAGCGTAAAAATGCAGTTACGATCCGACGGCGTAAGAGACTTACGCCTGTCAGATCTAACAGATATCTATGCGCAACTGATTCTAAGAATCAGGCGCATAGATACGACGGCACAACGCATAGATAAGACGGCACAACGCAGAGATATGACGGCGTATCTGTAGATATGCCCGCCGTATCTCGGTTGTGAATCTGGGCCAGAGTGTCTACATGCTTCTGAATGAACCAGGCAGGGCAGGAGTCATCAGGATAACTGGTTGGTTTCAGTTTTGAGATGATAGCTCTGATTTCCTCCTCTGACACTGGGCGAGTTATTGACACTTTCCCCCCAGGTGAATGGGTAGGGGTATGATGTACCCCATACTCATTCACATAGGGTGGGGGGCCGGGATCTGGGGGCCCTCTTATTAAAGGGGGCTCCTGGATTCCGATAAGCCCCCCGCCCGCAGACCCTGACAACCAACGGACAGGATTGTCGGGAAGAGGCCCTTGTCCTCATCAACATGGGAACAGGGTGCTTTGGGGTGGGGGGGCCACGAGGCGCCCCCCTGCCCCATAGCACCTACCCCCCATGTTGAGGGCATGGGTACAGTTCAGGAGGGGGTGCCCGCTCGTCCCCACCCCCTTTCCTGACCGGCCGGCCTGCGTGCTCAGATAAGGGTCTGGTATGGATTTTGGGGTAACCCCCACACCGTTTTTTCGGCGTAGGTGGTTCCCCTTAAAATCCATACCAGACCCAAAGGGCCTGGTATGCTCTTGGAGGGGGAACCCATGCCGTTTTTTTCATTTAAAATCTGGTGTGGAATTCCCCCTCAAGAATCATACCAAACACAGTGCCTGGTATTGGCGGGGATCCAAGTCAGACGTATGTCGGCTTCAAGTCGCAGGGTAAAGTCGGATCCAAAGTAGGACAGCTGTCGCGTCGTACCAGTGTGAGCCCAGCCTGAAAGTGAAGTTGCCCTTTAAACTACAAAGCAGGTTTGTTTAATACAACAAACCATAAATGTTTTTTTGCAAACCTCTGATAAAAAGAAACTATTCAGCTCATACATAACTCAATGGTGCATAAGCAGTGAAATCTCTGCTCCAATCTGTCCCAGCAATTCCCACAATGGGCACCTCCATCTCACCTATCTCATAGGACAGGGAAGGTGAAAACAAGCTGTCAATTGCAGCTTGCATGTCAAAGACACGTTTGTTCATCCTACAATTACAATGGGTCACTGTTGTCTGCATAAGTCAGTGGCCAGGCAGGTGGTTAGAGGTGGAAATGAGGGCTTAGCTGCTGACTTTTGACATAGGGTCAAAATTTACATTTCAGTAAGACTGTTTAGTATGTATAAAATTCATGTTGTGGGAAAAGCAATTTAAAAAACAGCTGAAGAAGCAGATTATGGTGGTACCATTATGTTTGCATGCTTGGTGAATGCATACGATCATTTTCACAAGAGTGCATTGAACAGGAGTTGTCTTCTTACCACCCGGGGGCCACATGTGGCCCTTTGCTTGCCTTTATGTGACCCTTGGACCCCAACAATGGGCTACCTTTTATTACACTGACACCAATGATGGAGCACAATTCCTTCCCTTAATATCAACGATTGGCACTATTCCACCTTTTAATACAAGGGACTATTTCTCAGACTGACACCAACAATGGAGCACCATGCTCCTCACTGACACCAATGATTAACCACTTCCATACAGGGCACTTATACACCTTCCCGCCCAGACCAATTTTCAGCTTTCAGCGCTGTTGCATTTTAAATTACAATTGCGCGGTCATGCTACACTGTACCCAAACTAAATTGTTATCATTTTGTACCCACAAATAGAGCTTTCTTTTGGTGGTATTTGATCACCTCTGGGATTTTTATTTTCTGCAAAAAAAAAAAATGACCGAAAATTTTGAATTTTTTTTTTGTTGCTTCCGTTATAAAACATTGTAAATAAGTATGTTTTCTCCTTCACCAATGGGCACTGATGGTACTGCACTGACTGGCACTGATAAGGTGGCACTGATGGGCACCGATGAGGTGGCACTGATGTGGTGGCATTGATGATGGGCACCAATATGCGGCACGGATGGGCACTGATGGGCGACACGGATAGGTGGCACAGATGGGCACAGATAGGCGGCACGGATGGGCAGGGATAGGTGGCACGGATGGGCAGGGATAGGCGGCACGGATGGGCACTGATAGGTGGCATGGATGGGCACTGATAGGCGGCATGGATGGGCATAGATGGGCACTAATGTGTTGTACTAATGGATGCCAATCAGTGCCAAACAATGCCTGCCAATCAGTGATGCCCATTGTGGGCACTGATTGGCATCCATTGTGGCACTGATTGGCATCCATTATGTGTCATCCCTGGTGGTCTAGGGTGGCATACCTTTGATTTAAATCCCTGGTGATCTAGTGGAATCCCTGGTGGTCCAGTGGGCATCCCTGGTGGTCCAGTGGGCACCCTCAGGGGGGGCTGTGCTGATAATCGATCAGCACAAACCCCCCCTGTCAGAGGAGCAGCCGATCGGCTCTCCTCTACTCGCGTCTGACAGACGCGAATGAGGAAAAGCCGATTACCGGCTTTTGCTGTTTACATCGTGATCAGCCGTGATTGGACACGGCTGATCACGTGGTAAAGTGTCTCTGTGAGAGACACTTTACCTAGATCGTTGTTGCGGGGTGTCATACTGACACCCTGCAACAACGATCGCCGCGATGCGCGCCCCCGGGGGCGCGCAGCGGCTCAGAATCCTGAGGACGTCATATGACGTCCAGTCAGGATTCTACAACCACTTTGCCGCCGTCAATCTGTCATTGGCGGGCGGCAAGTGGTTAAGCATAGCATACTCCCACTGATGTTAAAGCATTTTCTACTCACAATTGTCACATTCCGACCCCAGAAAGTCTGAAGCACAGTAAAGTGTCCCTTTGTTTAGAAAGTTTGGAGACCCCTGGTCTAGTGACCTGCCTAAACAGAATCCACACCACACTTTCTGACAAACATCTGGTGCTGTGAGTGTGTCTGGAGAAGTACGGCACAATGCCATTTTTAGTCGCCAGTGTACTTCAGATTTGGTAAATGCAGTTGAGCATATTTTGCAAATATTGGACAAATGTATACAAAATTAGAAGGGACTTTTGATCAATTACTTGCATGAAGTAAAATAACAAATTTATTGTCCAGTATGTGTTATCTAAGTTTTATTACCAATTTCTGTATGCAATGCATTTTTAATGTTATATTTTATACAATGTTAATATTTGCTGTCTATCCAAAAATGTCTTCTATGGTTGTGGTCACAGAAGTAATTTGTTTCCTAGGCTCAATTAATTTTATTATGCAACATCAGAATGTATCAAAATTTAAACCACATGTAGTGCTAACACTCAAAGGGGGTGCTCAATTTTGTTAAGTTGCAGTGTTAACAGCTATCTCTCTTTCTTTATAGATAGCGCAGTAATCACATATACTCACATAAAAAACATGCACTGTCACTGTACTAATGACACTAATAGACTAATGTCTATTTTGTGTTTTTAATAAAACCTATACTACACTTAGAGGGCGCCGCTTTTTGTTCTCTTGGCGATCAAGGGGTTAAATGTGCTCCTAGGGGGGTGCTTTCTAACTGTGGGGTGGGGGGGGGGGTTCCTTGACTGGGGGAAACACAAGATCTCCATCCTCCCCTCTCACAGAATGGCGGACTTCCCTGTTTACATAGGCAGACTGCTGTTCTGCCTCTCTCCAGATAATGATCGTGGGTCCCTGCCAGATCCGCTGATTGGCTCCTGCTGTGTCCAATGGGCCAGTGGCGCGTGCGTGCGCACCCCCCAGCACCGGTGCACAAACTCACGTACAGGTACCTGATTTTGCACAGGTGATCCACCCTGCTGCAGTATATCTGTGTGGGACATTAACAAAAAATATATACAGTCAATATGAATTGTGTAAACCTCTGACACACCATGGGCCCATTGCACAATATGAGCCAGGGTATCTGAGCTTCAATGCCACACCTGCTTCTTCAGGGAAGAGTCAGTTCACAACTTTGCAATTTAGATACATCCTAGGGACTTCTACCAAAATGACACAGTGCTTGTGTTGTGTCATTTGGCCCCCTGTAACACCTAAAAAAAACTGGCTGATCCTGCCAGTTTCTACCCTCCCCTCTGTAAACTGACCACGTTGTATCATGGCTGCTGAGACTAGACATTGTTGTCAATTTACATGCCCCTGTCATCAGCAGCCCCTGCTATCTGCTCTCCTCTCTGCTCCTGTGTCCTCCTCCCCTCCCCTCTCTGTCTGTGTGTGAGCTGACCATCCCCCTCCTGCTGCCCTCATAACACTACCCTGTATCCACCATCAGCACTGCCTCCTATTATAGTGTCCCCCTCTGTGAATGATCTATAAATATAAATGCCGCAAATACGTAGATTAAGAGCCGAGATTGCGATCACATGACCAGCCAGCTCTCTCCTCCTCCCCTCCAGACTGACATCAGCAGAGGAATCTCAGCCCCACCCGCTGCATCTCTCAGAGAAGGAAAGGAGAAAGCTGACCAGTCATGTGTTTGCATTCTCAGCAGTAAAATTAGGTATTTGCAGCATTTATTTTTATAAATCACACACACAGAGGGGGGTACAGTACTACATTAAGAGGCAGTGCTGATGGTGTATACAGGTTAGAGTGGCTTAACAACCACTTTAAGTGTCTTAATGTAATTCTTGTGTGACCACTAGAGGGCTCTTTTTTCCTAAATAAAGTATATATAGAGAGCTGTGGAGTGGGTGTGGGAGGAGTTTAGGTTCCGGTGTAGGAAGAGGAGAGTTGGTCCCTGTGGGAAATTTTGGGGCCCTTCTGGGAAAGATGTAGGCTTCCCAAAAACAGGGCTTTCTCTGGCTGGGGATTACCCTGAGGATTTTCCTCCCTTGTGAGCTCAGCCAGGAAGACAGAGAATATGTTAGGCACCCTTGAAGAAAGCCAAGAGGGGACATCACCACAACCATGTGTTGGAGCTTGTTTGTTGTCAGTGAATTGCCTTGAAGACATTATTTGCACTACTTCCTGTGTTATTTTAAAGCAGAGTTCCACCCAAAAGTGGAACTTCCGCTTTAAGCACTCCTCCCCCTTACATGCCACATTTGGCATGTAATTTTTTTTGGGGGGGGTGGGCTTCGTTAGGAGTGGGACTTCTTGTCCCACTTCCTCTTTCCTCCTCTCGACCTAGGCCACTTCTCCTCTCGCCCTAGGTGGCCCCTCCCTCTAGGCGATCTCCTGGGACACATGCCAGGGCCCAGAAGATCACCTGTCCACTCCGATGGTGCAGTGCGACTTGCGCAAATGCGCAATGTGTGCCCGGCCGTGAAGCTGAAAGCTGTCATGGCCAGGTGCCCAGAGTGGCAATGGAGGCGCCGGCGAAGAGAAAGAGGAGAGGAGCGATGCTCTGGGCGGCCGCATCGCTGGACCATGGAACAGGTAAGTGTCCGTTTAATAAAAGTCAGCAGCTACACTTTTTGTAGCTGCTGACTTTTAATAAACATAAAAAGCCTGGAACTCCGCTTTAACTGATGATTGCACGGACATGCAATCAGGGCTCAAGTCCTGCGGGAGCGCGTGGGAACGGAGTTCCTGCACTTTTTTCACAGCAGGAACTCAGTTCCCTTTCCAGGACTAGAGCAGCCGAGAGCAGCCGAGCCGCCCGAGCCAATCCTTCACTAAGCGGCGATGCCCAGCTCGAGTCACTGTCAGGGGCAGGCGAACCTTAGTAATCCTTTATGTTACTGGCCGCTTCCTGTATATGGATTCATCAGGTATTCCGTCACTTCCTCGATGCCGCAATGTCTCCTGGGAGCTTTTGTCATTGTTCCCAGGAGACATTGCGGAGGTCTGCCGCGAGTTATCGTGGGATTTATAAAGAACTTGCGGTTTAGTAATTATGCATATGAGCGTATCATTTTTTAATTTTTTTTGGTGGGGGAGTGGATCTTGGGTGGGAGTTCCCACACTTTTTTCCCCAGGACTTGACACCTGCATGCAATGCTGTTCAAATACAATTTATGTAATCTTTGTTCCCCACAAATAGAGCTTTATTTTGGTGGTATTTGATCACCTCTACAGTTTTAATTTTTCTTATTTTTATTTTTTTTCTTTCTGCTATAAAACACACCCAGTAAAAAATCTAATTTCTTCATCAATTTTGGCTAATATGTATTTTGCTACATATTTTTGGTAAAAAAAATCCCAACAAGTATATAATGATTGGTTATTGTATACGGTGAGATAGGGGGCGCTATTTTGTGACGCCAATGTGAATGGTCAAACTAACCTTGGGTGTTCATATTAGAAATCACAAAATGAATTTACATATAAACAAACAGGAAAACTATTAAAAATGATTATGTCCTTCTGTGCAACAGTGTATAGAAAGACGTGATAAATAAGTCCCAGCAAATTATGATCAAAGTCCATAAACTTCCAACAACGGAAATCTTGTGACTGTGATGATATCTTCCAATAAATAATACGTGATCCTTCACCAAAACTAGGAAATCGACACCCAAAGTGAATGGATATGTAGTCTGCTTACCAGAAAAATGTGACTTCTTTATTCAAAAAGCAAGTCAAACAACGCTTCTGCAGGATAGTGCCTGCTCACTTGGGATTAGACTGGAGATGTAACTGAACCTTCCTCCTCATAGATACAGGCTGGATATATAAAAAGAATGGAGGACATCCATAGCGTAATAACGTTTATTAAAAGTAAAGTATAAAATGTTTTTAGCCAAATGGCTCCTTACATTTAAAATATCCCGGCACTGGGGCTGCTGACTTGTCATACCGAATGGCGTGTGTAATGCAATTTTGCATCCACCTCCATGGATGGCGTGCGTTCCACCTGCTCTAAGCGACAACCAGAGGGACCAGAAGTGGCGTAGAGTAGCGTGACCGGGTACCGCCTCGGCGTATGTTTCGTGATTACGTCTTCAGGAAGCGTACCTGGTCACTAAAGGTCACAGTATCTAAAGTCTGAGTGTCCAATCAATTACGTGAAAGAGGAGGTAATATGCACAGCCGCAGTGCTGGTCTGAATGGCTACAAAAGTCCTCTGCGTAGTATTAATGCAATACACCTTTTAACATATAAAAATCCCTCTATTCCTAACACATAAACGATAAAACTGTAGAGAAATGCGACGATCTCTTGTTGGTTAGGGAAAAAAATCACTGCGCCCATCAAATGGAAATAAAAATGGAAATGGGGACCATAAAAATTAAAAAATTATAATTTAAAAAACAAATATATATACACACTATTAGGTAGATTCAGAAAGAGTTAAGCCAGCTTATCAGTAGATAAGCCGACTTAACTTCCGAATCTACGCCGCCGTATGTTTAAGCGTATGCTCAAACAGAGATACGCTTGAACAAAGCTAAGATAGAACGGCGCAAGCCGTCCTATCTTAGATTGCAATTTTTCGGATGGCCGCTAGGTGGTGCTTCCATTGCGGCAGGCGTATATTATGTAAATTAGCTTGTACGCCGATTCCTGAACGTACGCCAGCCCGCCGCAGTCGAATTACGTCGTTTCCGTAAGGCCTTAGGCCTCGTACAGACGGGCAAACATGTACGATGAAAACGGTCCGCCGGACTGTTTTCAGCGTACATGTCTGCCCGGAGATTTCTGTATGATGGCTGTACACACCATCATACAGAAATCCGCGCGTACTCGAAGTCATTCGACGCATGCGAGGGATGGCGGCCGCTCGGACATGTACGGTAGGTCTGTACAGACGACCGAACATGTCCGACGGACAGGATTCCAGCGGGCATGTTTCTAAACATGTTTAGAAATATTTGCCCGCTCGAAAAAGGCCCGGCGGGCAAATGTACGCTGGAATCCTGTCCGCTCGGCTGTACAGACGACCGAACATGTCTGCTGAAACTGGTCCGCGGACCAGTTTCAGCAGGCATGTTCGGTCGTCTGTACGGGGCCTCAGGCGGCCTAAAGTTATTCCACCTATGAGGTGGAATAACAATGTTAAAGTATGGCCGCCGTTCCCGCCGCGAGGTTCGAAATTTTTACGTTGTTTGCTTAAGTTGTCCGCGAATCGGGAGTTACGTCGTTTACGTCCACGTCGAAATAGGCCCGTACAGCGTACTTAGCCGCAATGCGCCCTGGGAAATGTAGGCGCCCGGTGCATGCGCAGTGTAAAAAAACGTGAGGTCAAGCCTCATTTCCATACAACACACCCCCTCCAACCAATTTGAATTAGGCGCCCTTACGCCCACTCGTTTTAGGCTACGCCGCTGTAAATTAGCAGGTAAGTTGATTTAGAATCATTACTAGCCTAGCTAATTTACGGCGGCGTAGCCTAAACAGGCTAAGCTACGCCGCCGCATCTTTAGGCTCACGTACCTGAATCTACCTATATGTCACCATAGGTCCATTGAAGGCCCCTAGGTGTTGGTATATACCAAAAGGTTTACACACAATAGATGATTCCATTTCTCATAGTACCAACCCACTATAGTTGCAACCAAATACGTAAAATTAATTGTGAGTCCAACAGGTCCCTGATGAACTCAACAATTGCACCAGATATTCTAGATAAAAAGTGGCAAAACATATGATTACCGATCTTAACAATACTACATATCTGGACTAACATGAGTTGCAGCATGGGTGTAGCATAAGGGGTCTCAATCGCACCCCCGCCCCTAGCTCTAGGGGACCCGTGCAGCCTCCCTGTCATATTATCATATCCTTCAAAAAGTTCAGCTCTGATTTGCCTTAGGGCCCCAGAGCCACACTTAAGTACTGGGCTTCCACTTTGCCTTCATTCTCATTGGCTGGGGAGAAGCTGTGAGACATTTCCTGAATGGAGAGGAGCACATGGTGAGAACAGCCCAGGATGGGGAAGTGTCTGTGCTGTGTGCTGGCAATTGGAATGGTAACCAATCTCAGCAAGGATTTGGCTGGAAACTAATAGGTTGGGCTTTAACTACATAAGCCCCGGACCTTTAGGCAGCTAAATGCCCAGGCCAGGTTTTGCGATTCGGCACTGCGTCGCTTTAACAGACAATTGCGCGGTCGTGCGACGTGGCTCCCAAACAAAATTGGCGTCCTTTTTTCCCCACAAATAGAGCTTTCTTTTGGTGGTATTTGATCACCTCTGCGGTTTTTATTTTTTGCGTTATAAACAAAAATAGAGCGACAATTTTGAAAAAAATGCAATATTTTTTACTTTTTGCTATAATATATATCCCCCAAAAACATATATATAAAAAAATAATTTTCCTCAGTTTAGGCCGATACGTATTCTTCTACCTATTTTTGGTAAAAAAAGAAATCGCAATAAGCGTTTATCGATTGGTTTGCGCAAAATTTATAGCGTTTACAAAATAGGGGATAGTTTTATTGCATTTTTATTATTATTATTATTTTTTTACTACTATTGGCGGCGATCAGCGATTTTTTTCGTGACTGCGACATTATGGCGGACACTTCGGACAATTTTGACACATTTTTGGGACCATTGTAATTTTCACAGCAAAAAATGCATTTAAATTGCATTGTTTATTGTGAAAATGACAGTTGCAGTTTGGGAGTTAACCACAGGGGGCGCTGTAGGAGTTAGGGTTCACCTAGTGTATGTTTACAACTGTAGGGGGGTGTGGCTGTAGGACTGATGTCATCGATCGAGTCTCCCTTATAAAAGAGATCACTCGATCGATACGCCGCCACAGTGAAGCACGGGGAAGCCGTGTTTACATACGGCTCTCCCCGTTCTTCGGCTCCGGGGAGCGATCGCGACGGAGCGGCTATAAACGAATAGCCGCGTCGTCGTCCCGGATCGCTCCCCGAGGGAATCCGCCCGCCACACGCAGCGGAGGGGGTCCCGATCGGACCCCCCACCCGCTAGAAGGCAGGGACGTATATATACGCCCATCTGCCTGTCCGTGCCATTTTGCGGACGTAAATAGTCGTGCGGCGGGCGTTAAGTGGTTAAAGGCACTCGGTACAAATAATATGAAAAACTAGAAAGATTTATTGGTATAGAAATATCATAAAAGCAGTTATAGACATAAAATCACAAAATAGATTAAATTAATAACTGGTTCCACACAGGTTATCACAATAGTTATATGATTCTAACATGAAGAGCTTAACCACTTCCAGACCTTAGGTGTTTTTCAGATTCGGTGTTTGCAAGACTAAAACATTTTTTTCTGCTAGAAAATTACTTAAAACCCCCAAACATTATATATTTTTTTTTTCTAACACCCTAGAGAATAAAATAGTGGTCATTCCAATACTTTTTGTCACACCGTATTTGCGCAGCGGTCTTACAAGCGCACTTTTTTTGGAAAAAATTCACTTTTTTGAATTAAAAAATAAGACAACAATAAATTTGGCCCAATTGTTTTATATATTTTGAAAGATAATGTTACGCCGAGTAAAATGATGCCCAACATGTCACGCTTAAAAATTGCGCCCGCTCGTGGCATGGCGTCAAACTTTTACCCTTAAAAATCTTGATAGGCGACGTTTAAAAAATTCTACAGGTTGCATTTTTTGAGTTACAGAGTAGGCCTAAGGCTAAAATTATTGCTCTCGCTCTAACGATCGCGGCGATACCTCACTTGTGTGGTTTGAATACCGTTTTCATATGTCGGCGCTACTCGCGTATGCGTTCGCTTCTACGCGCGAGCTCGTCGGGACGGGGCGCTTTAAAAAAAATTTTTTTTGCTTTTCGCATTTATTTTTATTTATTTTAGAATTTTTAACACTGACAAAAAAAAAAAAAAAAAATTATCACTTTTATTCCTATTACAAGGAATGTAAACATCCCTTGTAATAGAAAAAAGCATGACAGGTCCTCTTAAATATGAGATCTGGGGTCAAAAGACCTCAGATCTCATATTTGGGCTTAAATGCAAAAAATAGAAAAAAAATAAAAAATGTCATTTTTTCAAATGACCAAAAAAAAAATTTGTCTCTTTAAGAGGCTGGGCGGGACTGACGTTTTGACGTCACTTCCGCCCAGCCGAGCTATGGGGACGGGCGAAGGAGATTTTTCCTTCAGTCCCGTCCCCGCTCACCAGCCGACAGCATCCGATCGCCTCCGCCGCTACCGACGGCTCCGGTAAGCGGCGGAGGGCACGGGAGAGCGGCTGGAGGGGGGGGGCCCCTCTCCCGCCACCGATAACGGCGATCTCGCGGTGAATCCGCCGCGGAGACCGCCATTATCGGATTCCAGACCGCGCACCCTAAAGATGGATACCTCGGTTGTGACAGCAGCTGCTGCCGTTACCGAGATATCCGTCTTTAAAAATAGGACGTACATCGTCGTGCGCAGGTCTGGAAGTGGTTAATTATATAGCATAATCATAAAATTGGCTATATCATAAGTGACCAGGTGGTGATCCAGAGGGACAGGAGGACTTGCTCAACATGTTACGCGCTTATGAATAGCGCTTCCTCAGAAGCATATATATTTTAATGAAACCGCGTTGGGGATAGACAACAGTCGGTCTTTAATTAGCCTATCGTTGGCTGTGATTCAAAAGAATACTGATTCAACCAGTTAGGGCAGGGGTGTCCAAACTTTTTTCAAAGAGGGCCACATTTGATGACGTGAACATGCTCGAGGGCCGACCATTTTGCCTGACATTCTTTGAACATTTAAAATTTGATCTAAGTGTGTTCGTCCGATCACTAATACACGGCCCAACAAGAATTCTCTTGCCTTTGTGGCTGTGTGTGGTGAAGATATGAGCTCAGGCGATAAACAGAACAGTCATCCAATGGCATCCCAGGAAACGGGACTTCCTATTACAGACGCTGCCGAGTAAGCATGAGATACTCTTTATGTAATATGACGGCGCTCGTCCTGTGCCCTCCGAGGCAGCACCGATTAATACGGTATATATCTTTTGTGGCCCCCAGGGCACATGTAAGGCTGCAATGGCTATATATATCCATATCCCCAGGGGGGCCATATTAAATCACCAGGGGGGCCGCAATTGGCCCCCGGGCCGGACTTTGGACATGCCTGAGTTAGGGGGATAGTATTATAAAACGAAAGCAAGGTTGCATAAGATGGTAAGGCAGTCAGTTGCTGGTAAGCAACAGAAGAAAACCTGTTCCAGGGATATATTCAAATGATAAGCTGTATGCTGGGTAGAAAAGGCCGGACAACGATGAGCAGATGGGTAAATCTAACTCAACAGTAGCCAGCCTGGAAATCCTCAGTCCATCTACATGGAGAAGGTTGCAGGCAATGGCATTTAAGTCCTTAAAGCCCAAATTCAGGGGGGGCGTGGCCAAGATGGCGATCTAGACGGACGTGCTTGAGAGGAGCTCCGCTCTCTGAGACCTGATTATCCGCTATCTGCATGGATCCCCCGAGAATTTTTTACCCTGACTGAAGCCCGGTGCCCCCGGGCATGCGTAAAGGGAAAACCGGCTCCGGACGGCGAGGCGGCTCCACAGCGAAAGCGAGTCCCCTGCCGAAGCTGCCGCAGACGCCACTAGGCCGCACGCACATGGCGTCTTAGACGGCGCCTGCCCCGGCGAATGCATCGGAGGAGGACTGCTTTCAGGCACTAATGCTGGCGATACAGGGATGCCAGACCACCCTTACGGGTAAGATCGACACCCTGCAGTTGGATCTTGGGCTCCTACGAAGGGACCTGGACGGTATACGGGAGCGGCTGGGTGAGGCGGAGCGGCGGGTGGGGGATTCGGAGGACTCCATCTGCGACCAGCGTGCATCCCTGCACACCCTCCAGGTGAGAGTTAAGGCCCTTGAGTCGAGGGCGGAAGACAGCGAGAACCGCAGAAGAAGGAATAACCTTGGTGTAGTGGGTCTCCCGGAGGGGGCCGAGGGCCGGGATCCGACTACGTTCACTGAGACCATGCTACGCAATTTGCTGCCGCAGGCCCAGTTTTCCCCGCACTTTGTTGTTGAAAGGGCCCACAGAATGCCGCCGGGCCGTGCTGTACCGGGGGCCCCCCGCGCACCTTTATTTTTCGGCTGCTCAATTTTCGCGACAGGGATCTGGCGCTGAGGGAGGCCAGAAGGGTCGAGGAACTCAGGTTTGAAAATACGCGGCTGATGATGTTCCCTGATTACTCCCTGGACACCCAACGGCTCCGCAGGACATTCCACCATGTTAAGGTGCAGCTCCGCGCCAAGGGCCTGAAATATAGCATGCTGTTCCGGGCCCGGCTGAGGGTCATTGACGGAGAAACCACTAAGTATTTTACATCGCCAGAGGATGCCTCTCACTGGCTGGATACCCTCCCCAGGCATCGGTAACTGTATGGCTTTTCTGTTTTGCCCCCCTATTCCCATCTCCTTGTACTGCCTGACTGCACCTGAACTTTGCTCACTTTGCCATCTACTGCCTGTGTTGCGGGGCAGGACTGTGCCTCTCTGTTTTTTGTTTGGCTCGATGGCCCCCTGCCCCCCCCTTTTTTGTGGCGCCTCATGACCCGATGTGGGTCTTACACATGGCCCCCGCCTGGAACTCTCTACCCCGTGCCGGCCTACCTGGGGAGGTTGGTGGAAATGTGTTTGCTGTTGGGGTGGTGGTTGGACTGGGGTCGGGTGCATCCTGACGCAGAGTGATGGTACTAGGAGACCATTGAGGCCTGCTGGGGCCTTCGGGTCTCCGGGCCTCTGTTTTTTTTTTTTTTTTTACTTGTACCGTTTAAGTGTGTGCCCCTAGCATTGCCTAGGTGAACTGTTTCTGAATGTCATTTTCACAAACTGGGGTTTTATTTGCTTCAACATGCTCTGGGTGGATCCAAAGTTATCAGTTGATTTACTGTGGGTCTTGGGGTGGTGGCCTCTCTGTTTGGTACTGGTGAGCCAGGTGACTGCTCTCCCGGTGCCTCCGGACGGGTCGCCTTGTCAGTTGTCCCCATTGGAGACTTTCCTACAGTTTGATGGGGTCGGTTTGGGGTCTAAGCACTCCGGTCTTTTTTCCGGGCATGCGGGGTGGGGGGTGGCGGGATGGGCTGTGCTGTTATGTTTTATTGTTTTTTTCCCTCTTTTTTGAGTTGCCAATTTGATTGCCAGACTAATGCATGCAGTGTGCTGCCTTGGGCTCCTTCTTTGGCCGGTGCTGGTTGCATAGGCCGGGAGCCCAACGCACTTAAGGTGACTGTCTCCGTGCAGTTGATGGGTTATCCTCTCCCATGTAGGCGCCACTCTGCCTGGCTTGCCTGCCCTATACTACTAGGATTTCAATGGCTCCCATTAGGTTGATTTCGTGGAATGTCAGAGGGCTGAATGATAAGATAAAGAGATCGTTGGTCATGGCCTAAAAAATACTCTCCCCATGTATGTCTACTACAGGAGACCCATTTAACGGGGAGGAGAGTCTTGGGTCTGAGGAAACAGTGGGTGAGTCACTCATATCATGCTGCATACTCCAACTATGCCAGGGGGGTTAGCATACTTATTCATAAGTCCCTAGCCTACTCCCTGCTAGACGTTAAAATTGACCCCGAGGGTAAATATGTGGTCCTTCACGCTGTGCTGGACACGGTGGAAATGTTGATTGTGGGCATTTACATACTGCCCCCGGCCACGGTGTCTTTTCTAAAGTCCCTGGTCCCCATTCTGGTCGCATTACCCCACGGATAATATTGTCATTGCAGGGGACTTTAATATGGTTCCGAACCCGTCTCTGGATAGGCTGTCCTCTGACACTAGTGTTGACTCTCCCCTCCAGAGATGGGCTTCCTTGTATGGTTTTACGGATGTGTGGCGCTGGAAATACCCAGAGGCTAAGGAATATACATGTCACTCTACCTCCTTTTGGGCCATGTCAGGATAGATTTAAATTATGTTAGCGGGGGATTGCTCTCGAGGGTTTGTGAGGTACAGATCCTCCCCAGGGGCATCTCGGATCACGCCCCCGTGCTCCTTCGATTGCAGACTCAGACCCCTCCATCTGAGAGGATGTGGAGACTTTCTCGCTATTGGATCTCAGAGGAACGGGTCACAGCAGAGATTTCTAGACACATATCTGGGTTCTGGGAGGCCAATGGGGAGTCTACAACTATGAGTAACAGATGGGATGCCTTCAAGGCGTTCACTAGGGGGTGCTACCAGACTGCCATCTCCCGAGAACGGGGGGCCGCCACGGTCTGTCTTGAGGAGGCGGAGACCAAGGCCCGGGATATGGAGTCCCGATATGTTGCCACACAGAACCCGGTTACCTACTCAGATATGCAGGTGGCCTACCGAGAAGTTATGCTTCTCCGAGTGGCTAAAGCAGGGAAGAGACAATTGGCCCAAACGCAACGCATCTTTGAGCAGGGGGAGAAGACGGGACGCCTCTTGGCCTGGTTGGCCAAGGAGCAGCAGCCAAATAATACCATCGCTAGGATTAGAAACACTGGTGGGGCGGTGGAGGTGGACCCGATGGCCATTAACGCATGCTTCGCTTCTTATTATGAGACACTGTACTCGTCCAGGGTGGATTACTCAGATGAGGAACTAGATTCCTTCCTGGGGCAGATGACCTTTCCGAGACTTACAGAGGAGGCAAGTACATATCTGGACAGTGGAATATCCCTTGAGGAGGTGCAACAGGCCCTGGGAGAACTACAGTCGGGGAAAACTCTGGGGGTGGACGGCCTTCCCCCGGAGTTCTATAAGGAATATGGGGAACTTCTGAGCTCCAGGCTTCACGCCATGATAGTTGCTTCCCTTAACCACTTGACACCCGCACGCCGTCATATGACGTCCAAAACGGGGACCTGTTATCCTGGGTGGACGTCATATGACGTGATGGGCTTTGCGGGGGGGATATCTCAATGATGCCTGCACCCGGAGGCATCATTGAGATATAATTTTTTAGCGGCGGCGATCCTGCGCACCGTAAGAACGATCATAGCGGCGGTTCCGCCGCTAGATCGTTCTTACAGGCGGCGGGAGGGGACATCCCCCCCCTCCCGCCGCCATCCGGTGCTTCTCCGGGCTCTCCCGTCCCACCGGGGGCCCGGAGAGATGATCGCCGTCCGCCGGATGTTTGCCATAGAGAAGACTGGTGACGATCTGGTCACCAGTCATCTCTATGACCGTCGGAGGCCCGGGCGCGATGTGATGACGTCACGCCCGGGTCCCCGTAAGTAAACAAACCGCAATTGCGGCTAGTTTGAATGAGATCTGTGAATTTTTTTTCACGATCTCATTCTTTCCAGCCTGCAGGAGAGATGTGGGGTCTTATTGACCCCGCATCTCTCCTTAAAGAGGACCTGTCACACACATTCCTATTACAAGGGATGTTTACATTCCTTGTAATAGGAATAAAAGCGATTGAAAAAAAAAAAAGTGTAAAAAAAAGTGTAAAAAATAAAGAAATAAGTAAAATAAAAAAGAAAAAATAATAATAAAAAAATTAAAATGCCCCTGTCCCCGGTAGCTCGCGCTCAGAAGCGTACGCACACGTAAGTCCCGCCCACGTATGTAAACGTCGTTCAAACCACACATGTGAGGTGTCGCCGCGTGCGTTAGAGCGTGTGCAACAATTCTAGCACTAGACCTCCTCTGTAACTCTAAACTGGCAACCTGTAAACATTTTAAAGTGTCGCCTATGGAGATTTTAAAGTAACGAAGTTTGGCGCCATTCCATGAGTGTACGCAATTTTAAAGCGTGACATGTTAGGTATCTAGTTACTCGGCGTAACATCATCTTTCATATTTTACCAAAAAATTGGGTTAACGTTACTGTTTTGTTATTTTTTAATTTATGAAACCATTTTTTTTACAAAAAAAAAGCCGTTTAAAAAATTATTGCGCAAATACGGTGCAAGATAAAAAGTTGCAATGACCGCCATTTTATTCCCTAGGGTGTCTGCTAAAAAAACATATATAATGTTTGGGGGTTCTGAGTAATTTTCTAGCAAAAGAATGAGGATTTGTACATGTAGGAAAGAAGTGCCAGAATAGGCCCGGGAAGGAGGTGGGTTTTAAAGCCCGGTATTGAAGTGGTTAAGGATGACAGTCTCCCTCCGTCTATGGCGGAGGCCGTTATAGTGGTGATTCACAAACCGGGCAAAGATCCTGAGCTATGTGCCTCCTATAGGCCTATTTCGCTTCTGAACGCGGATGCTAAGATCCTTACTAAGGTTCTGGCTCGGCGTCTCAACACGGTCATCCAAACGGTGGTACATGAAGACCAGACCGGTTTCATGCCTGGGAAGGGTACAGACATTAATCTACGTAGGCTGTACATGGTGCTGGGGGCTCAGGGGGTTCTGGCCGAGTCCGACGTTGGACGCTGAAAAAGCATTCGACTCGGTCGAGTGGACATATTTGTGGGAGGTCCTGCGTCGGTTCGGCTTCGGTCCCAGATTTGTGTCTTGTGTGCAGGCTCTGTATAGGGCACCTACTGCTTGGGTCCGAACGGGGTCGGCGCTCTCCCAGCCGTTTTCGCCTCTACAGGGGCACTAGACAGGGCTACCCTCTGTCTCCCGGCCTCTTTGCCCTGGCCATTGAGCCTATGGCAATCCTTCGCTCCTCGCCGGCAGTGCATGGTATCCCTATAGCCCCGATCCAGGAGAAAATATCCCTATACGCGGACGATACGTTACTGTACTTGAGCAATACCTCCAATTCTCTTGGGGCAGCCCTGGTACTAATCGATGTATTTGGCAGATTTTCCGCATTCGTATTAATTGGGGGAAATCGGTTCTTTTTGCTCTACACCCCTCGGACGCGCCGGCCCCTGAGGACACTCCTCTGCGCTGGGTGACACAATTTCGGTATTTGGGAGTGGAGATTCATAGGGACCTGAGCCAGTTTGTTCCCCTGAACTTGACCCCGGTAGTCTCCCTTCTGACGCAAAGATGTGCGGCGTGGAAGACACTATCCCTTACCCCGGTTGGGAGAGTCAATCTGGTCAAGATGACTGTCCTGACGAAATTTCTGTATATCTTTCGACAAGCCCCGGTTCCTATTCCCACTGCGTTTTTCAGGAAATAAGATAGTTTAATTAGAATTAGAATTGCTAGATCTACCCTACAGCTACCGGTCACTCTTGGGGGGTTGGCCCTGCCGTGCTTCCAGAAGTACTACTGGGCTGCAGTCCTTGTCACGCTTAAGTGGTGGCTGTCGGAGGAGCCGGCCAATCCGGCGGCTACTCTGGAGGCTGCGCGTTTGGGCTCCTACTCTGAGCTTCGCAACCTTATGCAATGGGGGGCCCAGGTCTAGTCCCACTATAACGCCCTCAATGAAGACTACCATGCGGGTGTGGGAGACGGTGCGGTCCAAGGTCCAGAACCCCGATTGCTGGTACCCCGCTGTGGGGGAACCCCCGGCTCTCGCACTTTCACTCAATACCTGACCCAGCCTTGTGGGCCCGCTTCGAGGTTAAAACGCTCGCGGACATAGTATCGGCGGGCAGACTGCTCACCTTTGATGAATTAAAACAGAGGAGGGGACTGCCTAATCGGATGTTTTTTCGGTTTTTCCAATTTGCGCCAATGCGTTTCGGGCGCAATTCCCTGGACTGATCACACTGGAGACTACGGGGGTGGAACGAATGCTGAGTGCGGCGGATGAGACTAAGCCCCTATCCGCCCTGTACTCGCTGCTGGTTGGTTTGGATACCTCTAAGGTCTCCCGGTTGTTTTCGGTGTGGCAAGCGGATATTCCGATGCTGGCTGATGACGACGGGGAAGAAGGAATACAACAATATCTTACCCTGGTGGTGTCGGCCAGAGATAGGTTTATTCAACTTAAATTCTTGCACAGGGCCTACTTCTCCCCCCAGTGCCTGGCCAAAATATACCCGCAGCGGAGTCCTATCTGCTCTAGATGTAGCGAGGAGGAGGGTTCTTTTTTTCATGTGGTCTTGTCCCGTGTTGCAAACTTACTGGCAGGGGGTGGCGAATGTAATTAACTCTGTGAGTAAGATAGCTGTACCCTGTGACCCTTTGCCGATGCTTCTGGGAGAGTGGACAATCTGCCTGGTACCCCCTCTAAAAAACTGTTTATTTTTTTTGCGGCCTTCTACGCCAGGAAGGCTATTCTGCTGAGATGGAGGGAGGCCTCTCCTCCCATGGTGTCACAATGGAGGGCGCTAATTAACGCGGCTCTCCCTCTTTACAAACTGACATATATGGGTCGCAACTGCCCCGGGAAGTTCGATAAGGTATGGCGGCCTGGGTGAAAGCGGAACACTTAGACTTGGATTAGGGGGGCGGTAGGCCGGGAATGCCCGGTAGCCCTTTTTTAGGCGTTCTGTTTCGTTGCACTGGGGGTCTCGTGGGATCTCATCGGACTGATGGCACAGGTTATAATTGTCTGAGGGTTTGATGTTGTGGGGCCTGTCCCTCTCCCCCGCCTCCCCCCTGATTCTCCCCTATCTTGTTATATATTCTGGGATGGGCTTGTGGAGTCCTTTCACTTGCCATGCGGGGGACCCTGTTCCCGTCATTGATATGTTTTGCAGGGGGTGCACCGTTTGGGTGGGGGGGTGCTGGGGGGGATGAGATGGTATGGCCTGATTGTTTATAAGATGGATTCGGTGTGTACTTAGGTATTGACTCTACCTCAGAGAGAATGTCTCCATGCACGATCAGTTACCTGTGGTGTTACCTTAATGTGCCTTATTTACTTTCTGTATCTGTCTCGCACTGCTGTACTCTATGGTGAATTATGTTTACTTACTGTCTGGCAACTGTATACTTGTCCTGTGGTTTTAAATCAATAAACAACTCTTTTGTTAAAAAAAAAAAAGCCCAAATTCAGCGTGTAGCGTGTGATATCTCCCTGGTTTTTGGGTGACGTCAGCAAGGCAAGAGAAGGAGAGTGCTCTCCTGTAGCCACGATGAGACCGATGTCACTGGTGAGGTAAGACACCATTCAGTGTCTCCTAGTCACCAGCTGTGATTCTCTATCCCCCCAATCCGGGGATATCTGCTTACCCCACTTCCCTGACAACTGGGCAAAAGACACACACCTTTGAGAGGTGACCTTCTCTTCAACACCTGCCAACACTGACAGAAAAACCTTCAGAAATTGCTAAAACAGATCCCTTTACACCTCTTGAGGGGCCCCTGAGGGGCTGCAGGCTCCAGATTTTGTGTCACATGGCTTTGCCCCCCCCCAGATCTAAGTTGTGCCCACCCCCCATCCCTGGTTT
This sequence comes from Rana temporaria, assembly GCF_905171775.1. Classification (NCBI taxonomy): domain Eukaryota; kingdom Metazoa; phylum Chordata; class Amphibia; order Anura; family Ranidae; genus Rana; species Rana temporaria. The sequence goes on along the minus strand of NC_053500.1, from coordinate 62,546,188 downwards.
CCGGGGACAGTCCCCAGACCAAGTCTGTCTCGGGTTTTGTCCCCGTATTGGATTTGAACAGGGACTGGGGCAATTTCAAAGACAGACAGTGCAGAATAAAAAAAAATAATATTGTATTTTTTTCCATTATCTGTGCCCCTTTCTGATGATCATGTGCTGGTCGGAGCGGAGGGACTATTTGTTCAGTTTCAGGTGCATTCCTATTCAGCTCCGCTCACATGTTCTTCTGCCTTGGCTCATGTCCTGGCCAGACGCCTGCCTGCTTATCTCCTTGTCTTTCCTGGTGGAGTGATCTTCCTTCACTCCCCACCCAGTAGTAACCGGGGCCCGGAGAGTGAGACTTGACAGGCTGTGAGGCGGGCTGCAGCGGCGACGAGCAGAGAGTCGCTGATTGCCGCCATTACTAGTAAAAATAAATATATGTCCCCGGATTTCATTTAAAGAATCTTGTCACCTTAAACTACACTGCCGTTTCGACCAGAGAATTTCACAGGTCAGAACGGCAACATAAGAGCCAGATACACCCTGTGAAGATAATGTCTGACAGACTGTGTGTAAGGGACTGTGATTTCAGCAATGTGTAGTGTGGGGGAGCTGTATATAGTGCTGGGATGGAAAAGGAGCTCTGCCAAGTGACCTGCCACGGGTGATCCCTGTCCTCTGATGTAATGAGGAACTCTGGGGACTCAAAACTCTTAAGCCACTTTGAGTATCTTGGCGTGCAGTGGGTGTATATGCATGCACAGTGGAAGTGGCATGTGGTATGGGGGGGGGGCAGGTCTACTTTTGCATCTGGGCCCACAAGCTTCAAGCTAAGCCTCTGAGTTGCAGGGTTACAGAAAACAAATATCAGAGTTTTTGATTGGTCATTCGACAAAAAACAATTGAGATCTAACTCAATATTCATGCCAAGTGGTTGCATTGTCCTCAATCTATAAACCCACTTGGTTTCATTTTTTAGAGACTTCTCTCTTCATATGTGTGCCTCTCCAATGCTTGGAAATCTTATCTATTCCATAGAAGTTAAGTTAAGGATCACTATCATGGAAACGTTTAAAATGTCTAGAGACACTATGATTTGGGAATCCTTTTTCAATACAGTAAAACCTTGGTTTGCGAGCATAATTCGTTATAGAAACATGCTTGTAATCCAAAGCACTTGTATATCAAAGCATTTTTTTTACAAGAGAAGAGAGGCACCTCTAAGGCCCCGTACACACGACCAAACATGTATGCTGAAACTGGTTCGCGGGCCAGTTTCAGCATACATGTTCGGTCGTGTGTAGGCGCGAGCGGGCCGAATTCCAGCAAACATTTGCCCGCCGGGCCTTTTCCCAGCAGACAAATATTCCTGGACGTGTTTTAAAACCGTCCGCTGGAATCCTGCCCGCTCGGACATGTACGGTCGTCAGTACAGACCTACCGTACATGTCCGAGCGCCCGCCGTCCCTCGCATGCGTCGAATGACTTTGACGCATGCGTGGAAGCCTTTAAATGGCAGGCCCGCCCACGTCGTCGCGTCATGGCCGCGGCGACGACGCGGACACGTCCCGCGTAATGTTTACGCGCGGACTTCTGTACGATGGTTAGTACAACCATCGTACAGAAGCCCTCTGGCAGGCATGTACGGTGAAAACGGTCCGACGGACCGGTTTCACCGTACATGTTTGCTCGTGAGTACCCGGCCTAAGTGTAGTAGTATGTTGCTAAATGTTGTACCTTCATTAAATGTAACCATATTGCTACACTTAGAGGCTCTTCTCTTCTTTTTTATCAAGTCATCACTTGTGTATCAAGGCAAAATGTATTAAAACATTTTGCTTGTCTTGAAAAATACTCCCAAACCAAGGTTTTACTGTATTTGTAAGATGTTCATTTATTTAAATTTTAAGTTGTCTTGTAGTTCGACCCACGTACTTGATGGAGCAAGGACACTCTAGTACGTAGGTGACATGGTCTGAGTTACATGTGATAAGGGGTTTGATTTTAAAATCTTCTCTATTAACTAAAGACTGAAAATGTGAATGTTTTTAGAGGTCCCTGGTCTTCTTGTAACTCTGCATGCTTTACATCTAGTCAGAGCTTTTTTTCTCAGAAAATAGGTGCAGGAACTCAACCACGACCCCGTTCAGATTTCAAAAACAGTAGAAGGGTCTTAAAGGGGCATTAAATACCAGGATTGCATTACATACAGAGTGCAGAGTTCAGGGGGTTACACACAGAGTGAAGAGCTGTCACTTGTAAACACAGAAATCAGACGTCTGTGTTTACAAGTGATTGTGGTGAGCAGGCACCAAAGGGTCTGAGCCAGAGGTGGTGGAACTGAGTTCCCCCAAGTTCCCCCTGAAAAAAAGCCCTGCATCTAGTGCAGAAAATAAAAACCAGAGCCATCCAAAAACGTAGATGGTTTCTTTGGGGGATCTCGTACATTCCGAGTAGGGATGAGCTTCGAGTTCGAGTCGAACATCGGCTGTTCGATCGTTCAACGAAGATCGAAATTTATGGGCCGTTCGCGACAAATTCGAGTTGCGTGTCACGGCCCATAATGCACTGCGTTTTTGCAGTGCATTGCTGGCTGTTGATTGGCCAAGCATGCACTATGACCTGCATGCTTTGGCCAATCACAGCGCCGTCAGCACAGAGAGCCATAATTGGCCAAAGGCAGGGTGCGCCTGCGCGTCGGCCTTGTGTAGTGTGTTGCGACGGTGGAGAGATAGAGAGAAAGAGATAGAGAGTGTCATTTCATTTCAGTTAGCTAGATTGAGCAGGCAGTTGCCTAAGGCCCAATTGTTCTGCCCTTGTTCTATAGGGGCATGTAATTACAATTCTTGATCTAATATTTCACAGCAGGGCCCGTTCCTGCACCCACCAAGAGTAAATATGAGGTCTTACAGTGTTGTGGCAACACCAACACCTAAGGCCCAAATTTCTGCAGAGTATATAGGACAGGCCCCTACTTTCAAACATCCGACTTACAAACAACTCCTACTCACAAACGGAGGGATACAACAGGAAGTCAGAGGAAATCTACCCCTAGGAAAGGAAATTCTCTCCTGTAAGGCCCCATACACACGAGAGGATTTATCCGCGGATACGGTCCAGCGGACCGTATCCGCGGATAAATCATCTTGAGGATTTGCGTGGATTTCCATCCGATGGAGTGTACTCACCATCGAATCGAAATCCGCGCCGAAATCCTCTGGCGATGACGTGTCGCGCCGTCGCCGCGATGATGACGCGGCGACGTGCGCGACGCAGTCATATAAGGAATTCCACGCATGCGTCAAATCATTACGACGCATGCGGGGGATCCCCTCGGACGGATCGATCCGGTGAGTCTGTACAGACCAGCGGATCGATCCGTGGGATCCGATTCCAGCGGATAGATTTGTTGGCATGTCAACAAATTTTTATCTGCTGGAATTCGGAAATATCCGCGGATAAAGATCCGCTGGAATGTACACACCATAGAATCTATCCGCTGAGATTTTTCAGCGGATGGATTCTATCGTGTGTATGGGGCCTAAGAGTTAATATGGGAAAAATGTCTCCTCTCCACTAATGCTTTATCACCAATCCTTGTTTCCCTAAAAAACCCAAATTTTCAAAATACAATTGTCATTGGGACAGAAAGTGAGGTTAAATCTTCTGATCAGGTGCACAGACAGCAAAATAAATGTTACAGGGGTGATAACCCTTCCCTATGTTTTTCAAAAAGCTTAAAAAGAGATTTTTTTGGCTGGAACTACACTTAAAAAATGTACCTGTTCCAAATTACAAACAGATTCTACTTAAGAACAAATCTACAGTCCCTGTCTGCTGTTCAGGGTATATAGGGCCTGGGGCACCACACCTTTCCTTTTTTTAATTTGGGTGCGGGGTTCCCCTTAATATCCATACAAGACCCAAAGGGACTGGTAATGGACTGGGGGGTACCCATGCCGTTTTTCTCAATGATTTTCATCCATATTGCCGGTACCAGACATTACATTAAAGTCGCAAGCAGTTAAATGACTTTTATTCCTTTAGAAATCTCATTTTGTGCAGGGACAGTTGTAAACACAGGAAACACGCACCATTTTACATGTGTTGCGTTCTGAACAGGGATCATGAGGGGGAACTCCACACCAAATTTCAAATAAAAAAACGGCATGGGTTCCCCTCCATGAGCATACCAGACCCTTAGGCCTGGTATGGATTTTAAAGGGAACCCGTACACTGGAAAAAACGGCGTGGGGATCCCCCCGAATACATACCAGACCCTTATTCGAGCACGCTTCCCGGCCGGTCAGGAAAGGGGTGGGGATGATCGAGCGCCCCCTCCCCTCCTGAACCGTATCAGGCCGCATTCCCTCTACATGGGGGGGGGTGGGTGCTTTGGGGCACCCCCCACCCCAAAGCACCCTGTCCCCATGTTGATGAGGACAGGGCCTCTTCCCAACAACCCTGGCCGTTGGTTGTCGGGGTCTGCGGGTGGGGGGCTTATTGGAATCCGGGAGCCCACTTTAATAAGGGGGCACCAAATCCCGGCCCACCACCCTATGTGAATGAGTATGGTGTACATCGTACCCCTACCCATTCACCTGGTGGAAAAAAATGTCAATAAAAAAACACTACACAGATTTTTAAAGTAATTTATTAGGCAGCTCCAGGGGGTCTTCTTCTGACTTTGGGGGTCTTCTTGCGACTTTGGGGGTCTTTATGCGACTTTGGGGGTCTCTTCCGACTCTCCGGCCTCTTCTCCCGCTCACCAGTGCCTTCTCCGCGCTCTCCGGTTCTCCTCCCGCTCTCCGATGCTTTCTTTCTTCTGCCGGGCACCACCGCTTTCTTCTTACAGCTCCTTTACTAGCGGGGGCCCGGTCTTCCTCGTCGCCTTCTTCCCTCTTTTCTTCTTGAGATGTTGACTCGAAGCTCCGTCCTGCTGTAATGCCGGTTGCACAACGATTTATATAGGCATGGGGCGTGGTCACCGGGTGATGCCACCCGGTGACCACGCCCCCGTATGACCTCACAGTCCCTCACAGTACCTCACCGCCTTTAAGTAACCTCCCCATAAAGCTGTGCGGGGTGCAATGTTCTCTGGGAAGCCAATGCATTATGGGTACCATAGTCTATTTCTACTAATGTCAATGGAGTCCTTTTCTCCTAATCCTTCAAATCCCACAATGCATTGCTTTAGGAAAAAGTAAACATATATACAACGTGACTGGATCTCCCGGGGGATTTAGGTATGCATAACTATCAAATAGTCCCTGATAGTATGACACCGCTACATATATATTTACCTATGTTTACCTTTATTTCTCTTTCTACTTTTGTATTGATCTTTAAAACAAAGGATATATGCTCAAAATTTCTCTATTCCTCCCTCCCCTCCCCCCCCCAAAAAAAACTCCCTCCTAATAACCCCCCCTTTTTTCCCCAGGATGGATATGTCAGTGTTCTATTTCGCCTCCCGTGCAGGTACGCATCTCGTACTGGGGTACCTCCACCCCTCACCTATCTCCTCTGACAATAACTTCCCCTCTTCCGAATACATAAATGAGTTCCATCCTGTCCATATTTGGGTATATTGTTCTCTTTTGTTTTGAGCTGAAAGGACCAGATCCTCCAAGGCTCCAATGTCTCGTACTCTATTGAGCCAACCTGAAACTGAGGGTGGTCTAGAGTCCCTCCACCTTAAGGCCACCCCCATTTTAGCTGCGTTAATTAAGTGACACATCACCGATCTTTTATATGTCTGCACCGGGATCTGTGAGCAAGATCATCTGGTATCAAGAATTCTGTGAATCCTTGAGAGATTCTCCGGATCTCCGACCAGTATTGCTGTATTTTTTCGCACGTCCAAAATATATGCAGTAAGGTTCCGCGCTCTATCCCACATCTCCAACCACATTCCAAGTTTTCAGTGGAAAATGTATGAAGCTTTACTGGTGTATAATACCATTGTGTCAGAAGTTTATAATTGAACTCATGGATCCGCGTGCAGATCGAGGAGTTCATTGCCAATTCAATAATGTGTTTACGCTGGATTGGGGTGAAGGTCCTATCCAAATCTCTTTCCCATTTGCTAATGCCTGGCATCACAAAATCCTCTGGGGGTGCATTCAGCAACCCATACATCTAAGGCCGCGTACACACGATCAGTCCATCCGATGAGAACAGTCTGAAGGACCGTTCTCTTCGGTTAACCGATGAAGATGACTGATGGTCTGATGTGCCTACACACCATCAGTTAAATAACCGATCGTGTCAGAACACGGTGATGTAAAACACAACAACGTGCTGAAAAAATGAAGTTCAATGCTTCCAAGCATGCGTCGACTTGATTCTGAGAATGCGCGGGTTTTTAACTGATGCTTTTGCATACTAACGATCGGTTTTGACCTATCGGTTAGGCGTCTGTGACGAGACCCGTTTGCTCGCCCGGTTCTGCTCTCCCGACACTCCTCTGCTTCTATTGGATCAGCTTGCAGATTGCAACGTCCGATGGTCCAGTCATCCAAGGTTCCGGGATCCGACCTACAGCTATGTGCCGATCGGACCCATCAAGAACAAACACCAGGCAGGCTGTATGTAAGTTCAAGCAGGACTCTTTATTTTCAAGTACACAGCACACTTTTATACAGAATTTGGAACATCCCACTCCCAACAACCGCTTTCCTATTGGTCAATTGTAAAGTATATGCAGTCTTCACTCAGGTCCTCCTTGACCATGCAAATGAGGACTTGAAATAGTCATTAGGGATTGGTCCAATAGCTTGGATAGAAAGACTTGTGTATTGAGACAGAAGCCCCAGGGGGTAATCAATGTACACAATAACCCGGTCTACTTAATTACTACCTCTGAGAGGTTACATTCTTTTAGACAATAGAATGCTAAATCAATACAGCTGACAGGAGGCTTCTGACCTTTAGAACAATACAAAGTCCCTTAGCGTAAACACATACATCTTCAAACATACATAATAGATTCAATTAACCTTCAATCCACAATTCTAGCCAGACGGACTGTCTCCGACACCCGCTCTTAACCTGCAGAACACAATAAAAAGGTATTTCACAAGCTGGTTCCACTTAGCATTTCAATAGTCTGAGCTAAGCATTGAAGGGTCATTGTCTATTGACCTAGTCAGGACAACTATACCACTTGTAATGTGTCCAGTATCTCCTGCAATGAACTGTCAGTAATGTCCCATCTTCTGATATACACGAATTAGGATTTCAAGTAGAAACATTCTAGCACTGCAAGGCCAGGTCCATGACATTACTTCCCCTGGGAAACAGTCCAACAGCCGCAGCCAAACGGGTCAACTCGAGGATGTTGGAAAAGTAGTCTTAAAGTTCCAGGACTGTCTGCTGGGATGACCCATCTGCCTTCCTGTTTTGAGGTCCTGACCCATAATCGGACGGCAAGAGGCTCGCATTCAGTCCTCTCCAAAAGCCCCTGTCCCGGCTAGGTCTGTCACACATCTCCCCCTTTGGCAGGAGACTAACACTGGGAGAGACCCCAATTCCGGTACCCACCCAGTACCCCAGATAACTTGTCCCAAACAGAGCATTACTCACCCAGCCAATCTCTGCCTCTCTAAGAGAACACGCCTGCCGCTGGGGAGAGGCCTGGACTGGCCCTTCTCCCTGGAGTCCTTTCAGTCGCTGGAGAGAAGACAGGGTGGCTGGGCTCAGTTCATCATGTTGTTGGGGATCTGGGCCAACTGGCCACCATTCCTGGGGTATACCAGTGGAGACTGAAGTCCCATCCACTGATGCTAGGTGAAAATCCCCCGGTGCTTGCAACGCAAAGCCAACATCCTCCTGTCTCAGTGCCGCACCATTTTCTGGGGTTGTGTCAGTGAAGATCTGAGTCCCATCCACTACCACAGGAACCCCCTCTTCTGTTAGTTGAGAGCAGAGGCCCGGGGCACTCTGCTCTGTTGCCAGCTCTTCAGCTGGGTTGCTGTGAGTGGAGACCACAGTCCCATCCACCGATATCCGCTCAAGCTGTAGTCGTGTGCAGCAGCCAGGAGCATCCTGCCCTGCTTCCAGTGATTCAGCTGGGAGTAACAGCTTTACTACCTCAGCTTGTTGCTGGGGAGGGGGGCCATCTGCCCCGGCTCCCTGGAACTCCACAGTTGGTTCTGGTGCTGGGCAGAGATTGCTAGCACTCTGCCTTGTTGCCAGCACTTCTGCTTTGGGAATGGCAAGCTCCCGATTTTCCACTGCTGATTCATCAGCCAGGATTTCAGCGTTGTCAGCTGATATTTCCTCATAGTCCCAGGCAAAGGGAGCCCCACCCTGCTGCTGAGCGGACTCTAGCAGCTGTTTGTAGGCGATTTCCAGCTCATGTTGCCGCTCTCGTTCTCTCTGTTGCCGCTCTCGTGCTCTCTGTTGCCGCTCTCGTGCTCTCTGTTCCTGCAGCTGGAGGTCTCTAATGGTATTCTGTATGGCGGTCTCTGATGGGTTAGCACCATATAATGCCAACCACTGTTGAACTCGCTGCTGGAACAAGTCTTCAACTGACCGGGGTCCTGCATCACCATCCCTCTGATCCATCTTGGCTAGCGCAATGATTAGGGTGGCCTTGTTCTTCCCACCGGTCCCTCCACGGCTCTCAAGCAAGTCTTTTAGCATGGTTCTCCTCCAGGCTGCATAGCTGGTCATTCATGGTGATGGTTTGGTTGTCCCAGTAACTGGAGAGCAAATCCCACCGCTGCCAACCAATGTGACGAGACCCGTTTGCTCGCCCGGTTCTGCTCTCCCGACACTCCTCTGCTTCTATTGGATCAGCTTGCAGATTGCAACGTCCGATGGTCCATTCATCCAAGGTTCCGGGATCCGACCTACAGCTATGTGCCGATCGGACCCATCAAGAACAAACACCAGGCAGGCTGTATGTAAGTTCAAGCAGGACTCTTTATTTTCAAGTACACAGCACACTTTTATACAGAATTTGGAACATCCCACTCCCAACAACCGCTTTCCTATTGGTCAATTGTAAAGTATATGCAGTCTTCACTCAGGTCCTCTTGACCATGCAAATGAGGACTTGAAATAGTCATTAGGGATTGGTCCAATAGCTTGGATAGAAAGACTTGTGTATTGAGACAGAAGCCCCAGGGGGTAATCAATGTACACAATAACCCGGTCTACTTAATTACTACCTCTGAGAGGTTACATTCTTTTAGACAATAGAATGCTAATTCAATACAGCTGACAGGAGGCTTCTGACCTTTAGAACAATACAAAGTCCCTTAGCGTAAACACATACATCTTCAAACATACATAATAGATTCAATTAACCTTCAATCCACAATTCTAGCCAGACGGACTGTCTCCGACACCCGCTCTTAACCTGCAGAACACAATAAAAGGTATTTCACAAGCTGGTTCCACTTAGCATTTCAATAGTCTGAGCTAAGCATTGAAGGGTCATTGTCTATTGACCTAGTCAGGACAACTATACCACTTATAATGTGTCCAGTATCTCCTGCAATGAACTGTCAGTAATGTCCCATCTTCTGATATACACGAATTAGGATTTCAAGTAGAAACATTCTAGCACTGCAAGGCCAGGTCCATGACAGCGTCCATCGGTTAAATTTTAAAGCAAGTTCTAATTTTTTGGACCGAAGGATAACTGACCGATGGGGCCCACATACGATCGGTTTGGACCGATGAAAACGGACCTTCAGTCCGTTTTCATCGGTTTTGACCATTCGTGTGTACGCGGCCTTAGAAACCACTTGTGAGAGTGGTTCCTCTTCCTCACAAAAAACCTCCAATATTGTCAATTGCCGTTGAAAATCTAATGACGACACCAGAGATCTCAAAAAATTACTTACTTGAATAGCTTGCCAAAAGTTTAATTCAAAGGGCCCTCCTTGTTTCGTCAGCGAGTCCACAGTCGGCCAAATTCCTGACTGTAAGAAATGCGACACCTGGGAGACTCCTTTTTCTTTAAGATTGCTAAATGCTCCTACTTCCATACCTGGTAAAAAAAAAACTAGGATTCCCCAAAACGGGATACAAAGGTGATTTACCTGATGAGAATTTGGGGTCTCTGCATATTTTAGCTGTAATTCGAAGTGTCGGACCGATGGTAGGATGTCTCTTTAAAAGGGACGGCAGTGCCGTATAGCACCAAGGTGCTCTGCGTAAAGGCACCGGGCTATACTGTTGCTCCAAATCTATCCAACATTTGAGTTCTGTATGTCTACACCAATCTACTAGCCTTGCTAGGTGAATCGCTCGATAGTATTTATCTATATTTGGGATTGCCATCCCCCAAAAGCACCTGGGTAACATCATCAGTTCTCTCTTAATTCTTGGTCGTTTCCCCGCCCATATGAATTTCATAAGTAGAGTACATACTTGGCAAAGATAGGCTGCCGAAATAGCAATCGGCAATGCCTGAAACAGGTACAACATTTTTGGTAAGATACTCATCTTAACTATATTCCCCCGGGCAAACCAATAATGTAATCCATGGTGCCATTTATCGAGAAGTATTCGTATTGAGTTATATAATGTGGGAAATTTATCTTGAAGGTGTTCTTTATATTTGATGGTATCTGTGTACCCAGGTACTTTAGTGCAGTTTCCCATTTGAATCCGAAATTTGGTTGTATAATATTACGCATCGAGGGGGGGCATTGCCACACTCATTGCTTCCGATTTTGTATGATTTATTTTCAGATTTGATATCTTACTGTAACTATCGATCTCCCTCACAAGGTTAGGAAGAAAGACATGTGGGCCAAGTATGGAAAACAACAGATCGTCCGCATAAGCCGACAATTTGTGGGCTCGGTCTCCTATCAGTATGCCCTGTATATCCGGGTTTTGACGGATTTTATTCAGTAGAGGTTCTACTGAGAGCGCAAATAGGGGTGAAAGAGGTCATCCCTGTCTTGTACCATTTGCAATGGTTTTGAGAACACTCCATTTACTTTCACTGAGGCCTGTGGGTTTGTATAGACACTCATGATCCATTTGATCATGCGTTCCCCCAAACTCACATGCCTCAGTACTTCAAATAGGAAATACCAATTTACTCTATCGAACGCTTTCTCGACGTCAGTGTTTAAAAACACACAAGAAATGTTTCTCTCATTAACGTGGTGGACCAGGTTAAGGACCTCTATTGTATTGTCCCTCGTTTCTCGTGTGGGTATGAATCCCACCTGATCCAAATCCACAAACTGAGAGAGCCATGGTTAAAGACGCAATGCCAATATTTTCGTGAAGAGTTTTAAATCTGTGTTCAATAATGAAATCGGCCTGTAACTGCCGCACTCCGCCGGGTCCTTCCCCTCCTTTGGAATTACCGTAATATATGCTAGAAACGCAGCCAGCGGTAGTGCTGCAGTCTGGCCCAGAGCATTAAAGACCTTAGTCATCTGATCACTTAGTATTGAGGCAAATTCTTTGTAATATCTTATAGTATATCCGTCCAGGCCCGGGGCTTTTCCGGATTTAACTGTTTTAAGTGTTGCCTTCAGTTCCTCTCACTGCTGAGGAAAGATATTCCTCTATCGCTGACACTGGAGCTGGTGTTTTTACCAAATTGTATAAGGAGGAGTAATATTCTCCAAATACTTCTACTATGGACCAGATCCACGTACATGCGCCTATCTTTAGGCGGGCGTAGCATATCTCAGAAACGCCGTAACTTGGAAAGGCGAGTACTGTATTCACAAAGAAGTTATGCCTTTAGTTACGGCGGCGTAGCGTATATCGGGCGGCGTAAGCCCGCCTAATTCAAAAGAGGCTGGTTGGGGGCGTGTTCTATGCTAACTAATCGTGACCCCACGTATTTGAAGTTTTTTTACAAACGGCGCATGCGCCGTCCGTGAAAGAATCCCAGTGCGCATGCTCCAAATTACGCCGCAAATCGTCAATGCTTTAGACGTGAATGTAACTTACGCACAGCCCTATTCGCGAACGACTTACGCAAACGACGTAAAATGTAAAAAATTTGACGGTGGCCCGACGTCCATACTTAACATTGCGTACGCCTCATATAGCAGGGGTAACTTTACGCCGGAAAAAGCCTTACGTATACAAAGTAAAAAAATGTGCCGGGAGTACGTACATTTGTAAATCGGCGTATCTACCTAATTTGCATATTCCTTGCGTAAATCTACGGAAGCGCCACCTAGAGGCCAGCGTAAATATGCAACTAAGATACGACGGCGTATCTTGTTTTCTGAATACAGAAAAAAGATACGCCGGAGCATCCTAGAAGTTACGCGACGTATCAATAGATACGCCAACGTAACTTCTTTGTGGATCTGGCCCTATGTCTTTAGGTTTCCGTACTAATTGCCTCTCTTTTCCCTTGATTTGTGGGATATATGTTGACAGATTTTTTTCCTTTAGTTTCCCAGCTAACAGCTTACTGCACTTGTCTCCCAGTCCATAATTCATCTTCCTGCCACGTTGTATTATTGCTTCAGCTTTAAAACGCAGAATCTCTGTAAGTTGTCTCCTTAACTAACCTAATTCCCTTCCCACAGAGATTACTTGTGTTTTTTTGTGTTGAAGTTCCAATTCCTGAATTTCTTCTAGCAATTCTCTGATCTGTTTTTCTCATTTTCTCTTCAATATTGATTCACATTTAATCAAAACTCCCCTGATCACAGTCTTGTGCGCCTCCCACACCATTCCTGGGTCACTCCCCGGCGTATCATTAACTTGAAAATATGCTACAATTTCCCTAGCCATTCATTGGATAGGGAGATGCACAAGCTGATCGGGGCATGGTTCGACCACGTTATATTTCCGATAGTCACTTCCGATATTGAAGAAATCAAATAATGGGGAATCGGAAATAGGTCTATGCGGGAGTATACTTGATGTGGGTTAGAAAAAAAGGTGTAATCTCTTTCCTCTGCATGTAGAGTCCTCCAAGCATCTACCAATTGTACCTCATGCAACTTCCGCAATATACCCTTTCTGATCCCCACCGGGATTGAAGAAGTCCCTACAGAGGTGTCTATCCTAGGGTCTAGGGATATGTTAAAATCTCCCACTAAAATCAGTTTACCTTCTGCAAACTCTAATAGATTTGAAAGCACTTTCTTCATGAATGTGTCCTGATGTATATTTGGTGCGTACAACGTGGCCAGTGTTACTTTGGCTCCTCCTATACTGCCCTTAAGAAAAATAAATCTGCCTTTTGGGTCCAGACGCTTATCCACCGGGGACCAGGTCACTCTATTGAAGATCAGAATTGATACTCCCTTAGACTTTGCCTCCTGATTACTCGCGTGATATACACATGGAAAAAATCTGTTCTGGAGGAGTGGAAGTCCCCCAGCCCTAAAATGCATCTCCTGCACATAGGCTACATCTGTACCCCAATGCTTCAGATCGTTCAACAACATCCTTCTCTTTTCTGGGACATTAAGTCCCTTAGCATTAAGCGAGGTAACTTTTATTTCCTCCATCTCTTCCCAGAAAAAAAGAGAAAAAGAAGAAAAAAAAAAAAAAAAAAGGAGAAAAAAAAATACCCCCCCCCCCAAAAAAGGGGGAAAAAAACACTCCTCAACCCCCCCTTTTGTCTCCATTACCCACCCTCTCCCTATCCTTCCCTCTTCTAAGCCCCTAAGGGGAAACACCCATAGCTATACCCTTCCCCTCCGGGTTCCGTGGGTGCAATCCTAATTGGGGGTATTGGCCTAACTAGACAGAGATAAAAATGTATAGGAAAGAAAAAAAATAAACCTCTAACTCACTCTCCACCTCATCCCCCCCCCCCGGCTACTTGTATATTTCAATATTATACAATTAGACTTACATCAATATTATTCAATCTATCATTATTCACATCCAACATATCATCCTATTTATTTCCACCATTTTCCATCCTTTTATCTATTTATCACATTTTATGAAATATTTATTTATTCCCATTACAGCTATCCCAGCCCAATCACCAACCATAAAAGGTGGTAAGGGCAAGAGGAAGCGAGAACAGAAGAGGAGAAGGGGGGGGGGAAGGGGGGGGAGGCTTACGCCCCCTCTCCCTGAATATAATTCTCACTCCTCCCCCTCTATCCCTCCTTCTTCAAATACTAAATCTTCCTCTTTCCTCCCTCCCCCCACCTCTGCTCTCCTGCTTCCCGAATCCCCCCTGGTATTCTGCTATATAGTTTGACCTTCCATCCCTCCCCTTTGCTCTCCTACCCCCTCTCTAACCTTATACTATATCTAGGCCATACCCATCTAATCTCAATTCCCTAACAGCTCTAATCTATACAGTCCTATATGGTCCTTTTATCAGTCTTCCTCCTCTTCCGTAATACTGTATGTTACTCCATATTTTATATTATTTATATAACCTATTCAACTCTATCTCCAAAAGTACTTTATAACTTTTTTAGGATCCAGACCTATGTGGGTATGGCCTCTATCTCCTTCTCCCAGGCCCCCCAGATTCCCACCCACTGTCTCTCTATCCCTCTCTCCTCCTCATCCCCACATTTAACTGTGCAATAAGTGTCATCCTGTGAATCATGAAGGGGGGGGCATCAATATATTGCTGAGGTCACCCTCTATTCTTATGCATCTTGTATTGCATCTTTATATCACATCTATTTTATTTAATTGCGGGTGTTAAATATTCTGTGATATCTGTGTACAACCATATCAAATCTATGTGTCCATATATTCATTTCAGTCCATTAATGCATTCATATATCCATTCCAATTAATACATCTATATATAAAAATAAAAAAAAGGGTAAAAAGGAGCTCAATTCTTAAAAAAAAGAAGAGAAAACTCAGTGGGAACAAAAAGACTGACTACCCTTAAGGAGAAGATAGGGGGAGATCCACAAAGTCTCTCCCTAGGAAAGTGGATATAGAGGGAGAAGGGGGGAATAGTTTAGGAATCCCTCTCTGGGAGAAAGGCTGACCCCCCCACCCCTTTTTTTTGTGCCCCCTCCCTCTCCCCCTCTCACCGAATGGGCTAATTACCCCCCCTTTTTTTTCTCTCTCCCCCTCCCTCCTGCTCGATTAAACCCTATGAAATATATAATGGGGTTTTGTTTTATATATATAATTTTTTTTTTAGGGATGTGCACGACTTACAATGGGTTTTTTAACTTCCCTTTTTTTGCCTTTCACTTCTCTTTTTTTTTAAGAATGGAATGATTGTTTTTTATAATTTTTTTAGATTTAGAATTAATCTATTTCTAAACACATCATGACAAAACCATTGTAGAGACCTTGGCCTTAGCTTTTTTAGAGACAAACAAAACCATGTATGTCTCTAAATATTTGGAATATAATTATTTCATACTGCAGTTAAAAATAATACAACTCCAATTTGCTCTGCCATATATTTAAATGGTTTTAGTAATGTATATGCAAAAACAATTCAATTACCAAAAAGGTATACATGAACAGAATAATACTTTACCAGGACTTAAGAATTCTGTCGTTTTGAGAAGCATCAAGTAAGGGCATGAGTCCCAAGGGACTACTTCCAACCTCCTACATCTTTCCGTCTTTCCAGATCTCCCAGTCTCTCTCCTTCCAAGATTCCTCTGAGATCTTCTTTCAGCCTAGCGTCTCCTTGCATTCCAGAATTTAGCCTCCAAGCTTTCTTCTAGCATCCCTTCTGTCCGAGAGAGAGATCCCTTCTCTGTGATCTGTAACTACTTTTTATCTCACCCAAAAAGTGGGTGTGTATGTGTAATTACCGTGTAATGGATGATGTAAGAGGACAATGTGTTTTCATGTTAACATTCTCACTAATAGAATACCATGTTTGCAACCTTTATCATAATAATATATATGCATTAATGGGTCTTTGAATATTAAAACAGATACGTTATAAACATATTATGAAAGAAAAAATATTATTTAAAATATATAATACAATTGCTTCATTTGCGAATAAGCCCTCTTGTTTCGTGGCATATTCTGGAAATATCAATTAGGTCTGTAAGCTCATGGTTCCCTTATCTTATTTATTTTACTAAGTGTTCAAACCTTTAATTTATAACCTGGGAAGATGGTACAGGCAAGATCTGCACAGTCTTCTTGTGAGACATTCTTATGTTCAATGAAATATATACGATATACAGGCCTATATATATTCTTTTCCAGTAGTTCTGACACTACCATTACCTATCAGTGCAGCCTCATCAGTGCCCATCAGTGCAGCCTCATCAACACATATCAGTGAAAGAGAAAGATTACTCATTTCCAATTTTTTTGTTTATTTAGCAAAAAAAAAAAACACAGTAGTGATGGGTACACTGGCTACAGTGTTGCATGACCGCACAATTCAAAAGTGTGACAGCACTGAAAGCTGAAAATTGCCCTGGGCAGGAAGGGGGTAAGAGTGCCGAGTAGGAAAGTATTTAAGTAGGCGCAGCCATATTATGATCCTCTTGAAGGTTTAGTCCTCCAACATTGGCCCATTATTTCCTCTGATTTTGACATGCCGGCTCCAGATCAAATGTATTTTTTTTTTACTTGATAGACATATGTCTTTTTCTCATCCTGACTAACTATATTGGGTTATTTAGCTGGGCTTGGCCGGGTGATCATTCTGCAATCTTTCTCCCACAGATAGACACTGCATTTTTTGTCTCTCACATTCAGTTGTACATGCATGATAGGCAGGGGTCACACAGTTTTTTCATACCCTACACATTTCACATTTTCCACACACATTCATTACATTCTTTTTTTTAATCTATTTTTTACCATTTTTTTTTCAATTTTTACTTTATATATACCTTTTTTGATTACTTCCAGATACAGCGGCTCCTTGCGCAAACACCACAACATCCTAATCAGATTGCGATTTGATCACCAGGGTGACACTCCGGCGGTTCCCATAGTCTGGTTTGGGTATACTCTGCCTCAGCTTCTGACCAGGTAGTATTTTTGGGTTAGCAGCCCCCCGTTTCCTCAGTCGCCCCCAGTGAGCCGGTTTACCACATGAGCTTACCTGTAAGTAACAGCAATTAGATCCATATGAATTTCCTCTCTCTTTTGTAGGGCACATTTCATGTATTTTGTTCCAAGTAATCTACCTACCCATTTTTTGCACTTACAGTGATATGTTTTTTGCATCCATACTCCCCATGAGTTCTGACCCTTAGGTTACCAAGACAGTTCGATCTCTCAGTTCCATTTGTATATATTTAACCTCTTGACCACTGGGCACTTAAACCCCCTTCCTAACCAGACCAATTTTCAGCTTTCGGTGCTCTCACAATTTGAATGACAATAACTCAGTCATACAACATTGTACCCATTTGAAATTTTTGTCCTTTTTTTCACACAAATAGAGCTTTCTTTTGGTGGTATTTGATCACCTCTGCGGTTTTTATTTTTTGCGCTATAAAAGAAAAACGACAGAAAATTCTGTAAAAAAAAAACAAAAAAACTTGTTTCTGTCATATTCGCAGGTTATTTCTCACACACAGCATATGCTTACCACGAATTACACCCCAAAACACATTCTGCTATTCCTCCCGAGTATGGCGATACCCCATGTGTGCGACTTTTACACGGCGTGGCCACATAGAGAGGCCCAACATGCAGGGAGCGCCATCAGGCGTTCTGGAACACCCAGACCAATTCTTACAATTACATAGAACCCCAAAACATTATATATGCAGAGTATTGGGGTATTGCGGAGTATTGGGGTATTGCGGAGTATTGGGGTATTGCGGAGTATTGGGGTATTGCAGAGTATTGGAGTATTGGGGTATTGCAGAGTATTGGAGTATTGGGGTATTGCAGAGTATTGGAGTATTGGGGTATTGCGGAGTATTGGGGTATTGCGGAGTATTGGGGTATTGCGGAGTATTGGGGTATTGCGGAGTATTGGGGTATTGCGGAGTATTGCGGGGTATTGCGAAGTATTGGAGTATTGCGGGGTATTGGAGTATTGCGGGGTATTGGAGTATTGCGGGGTATTGGAGTATTGCGGTATTGCAGAGTATTGGGGTATTGCAGAGTATGGGGGGTATTGCCAGAGTATGGGGGGTATTGCCAGAGTATGGGGGGTATTGCCAGAGTATGGAGGGTATTGCCAGAGCATGGGGGGTATTGCCAGAGCATGGGGGGTATTGCCAGAGCATGGGGGGTATTGCCAGAGCATGGGGTATTTGCAGAGTATTGCGCAGGGATAGCTGAGCTGGGATGGATCTGTGACTGCAGTTGTCCAGCCACAGCAGTGCTGACACCCCGCGTTCCCCCCCCTCTCCTCTCGCACTGTACCGAACGGTACAGAGAGGGGAGGGAGGAACCGGCGTCATCAAATGACGCCGGTTTGTTGACAAGTGATCGCTCCGTCATTTGACGGAGCGATCACGTGGTAAACGGCCGCTATCAGCGGCAATTTACCGTGATCCGTGATGCGCCGGGTCTTCTAGACCCGGCGAGCACGGACACTTCCGCGAGCGCGCCCCAGGGGACGCGCAAACGCGGAAGTGCACGAGGACGTCCCAGGGACGTCCTGTCACAGTAACTCGACCGCGCTGTAGCAGTATTTTTGCTATAGCGCGGTCGGCAAGAGGTTAATCTATTCGATAATGTGTATATGCAATCGTGTATCGCATTTTTTTGCATATCCTCATGGTAATCTTATCGAGATGTCAACTTATTGTTTATGGTTGTGTTTTTTATATAGGTGTTGTAAACTGCATCACACACTTCTAGACCACGGAACTGTGTTTGATAAATTAAAGTTTTCATTCTATGTATATACACTTCATATTATCTGTTTGCAGCAACGAATCTCATCTAAAATCCCATTGTTTACCTTTTTCTCTTTCAACAATGTTAATAGGGATGGAGGCTTGCTGCTGCGGTTTTGGTGTACGTTTATCAAACAGAGAAGAGCCGAGATCCTGATGAACACAGCTGATCTCTCAGTTCAGGGCCGATCCTGGGGTCACAGGCGCCTGGGTGCAGAAATATTTCTAGCGCCCCCACATGGGCGTGATCATCTTACTAACTCCCCGTTAAACATGTTTCTACGGCAACGACTCAAACACAGAGATGCTCCCTTAAGTCTTCATTATCCTGGGATCCTCATATGATCTCCTAACAATAAACAAATTACAGGAAGACAGTACACTAATGGGACCTGGGGGGGTCTCTCTGATGGACACAGAGAGGGCTTCTGTTAGGAGGTCTGGTAGAAAGAGACCCCAGACATACTACATACATAGTACAGGAGACGGTCAGAGACTGCAGACATGATACAGGAGACGGTCAGAGACTGCAGACATGATACAGGAGATGGTCAGAGACTGCAGACATGGTACAAGAGATGGTCAGAGACTGAAAACAAGAGATGGTCAGAGACTGCAGACATGAAACAAGAGATGGTCAGAGACTGAAAACATGGTACAAGAGATGGTCAGAGACTGCAGACATGATAGAAGAGATGGTCAGAGACTGCAGACATGGTACAAGAGATGGTCAGAGACTGCAGACATGGTACAAGAGATGGTCAGAGACTGCAGACATGGTACGAGAGATGGTCAGAGACTGCAGACATGGTACGAGAGATGGTCAGAGACTGCAGACATGGTACAAGAGATGGTTAGAGATTGCAGACTTGAAACAAGAGATGGTCAGAGACTGCAGATATGAAACAAGAGATGGTCAGAGACTGCAGGCATTTGATGCTCCTGTGCTGGGATCAATTACATGCACTGACAGGCCCCGCAGCATAAAACAGATCCAGACCCGGAGTTGTAGCACAACTTTTCTTTCCTCTCCTTGCTAACACCACCCACTGGGAGCCTCAGCACGCAGCCGCGGACTACAACTCCCAGAAGCCACAGCGGCGGCCGTCACAAGACAAGCACAGTAGCAGCACTGTTAGGGGCAGCGCCATAAGCCACGGCAGCGGCCGTCACGTCAGTGATGTCAGCTAGCTCACCGATGAGAACTCTAAAAGTTTGGAAGCCCTTGTTAGAATAAGGTCTCCATATGCAGACTACATGTAAAGCATCCTTACAAAATGTAACACGTGTATAATGACATTCTGTTTCCACCAACCCCGCCCCTCTTCATGCCAATGAAGATCTTACCTGCTGGAATGATATGGGGGTGGGGGGTTTCTTAGCCCCCCAGGGTATGCAAACCAAAAGTCAGGCTAACAAAGTCTGAAATTGCTCGGTATCCCCTTCCCGGGTGATGAGCGCTCTCTCCGTACTGTACATGTGTAACACCTCCACATAGTCTGTAATACAGAACACTCCGCAGTACAGGGCGTGCAGCATGTTCACAGGCTGAGCGAGCGAGTCAATCTTCTGTCTCGGAGGAAGTCGCGGACTACAGCTCCCAGAAGCCACAGCGGCGGCTGTCACGTCAGTGAAGTCAGCTAGCTAGCAGCCGTCACGTCAGTGAAGTCAGCTAGCCAGCAGACTTCACTGACGTGACGGCCGCCACTGTGGCTTCTGGGAGCTGTAGTCCGCGACTTCCTCTGAGACAGACGATTGACTCGCTCGGAGTGAACTAACAAGAAACAAAAAGGTAAGCGGGCGGCCGCGGCTCCTGGCACTGCCCCCAACAGTCTAACAGTGCTACTGTGCTTGTGTCTGCTCGCAGACTGCATCGCCACGCGAGAGCGCCTCTTTGGCACGGATCAAGGAGAGGAGGAGGGAGGAAGCACTCTGACACTTCGGTGCCTCCCCCCTCTAGGCGCCTGGGTGCCGGGCACCCCCCGCACCAGCCCAGGATCAGCCCTGTACCAGTTTATGAAGCTGAGATGAGGAGTGGAGAACATGTTCTTCTCTTCTCATCACAGCACACACCCTTCTATCATTCACTTTTACACAGATGACCAGTTTATGAAGGTGAGATCTGAAGATCTTATTGGTCATCTCTGTAAAATATCTCCTCCCAGATTCTCCAGATCAGAGGTGTAGGATATGGGTGAGAAGTGCTGTGATGTGAGGAAGGAGGATTCTTTCTTCCTAATATCAACAATAGCAAGCTCAATGATTGATATAAATAATAACAATATATGTTTACGTGTGTGTGTGTGTATATATATATATATATATCTGTAGCACCTGGTTACTTTCCAGAACCGGTGCTAGTGTAAATTTAGAGGGGATCAGAGAGTTATGTTACTCTGACCATGTTAATTGGTTCAAATTTGAAGCCTCTGTCTCAGCTTTGGCTGTGCTGCGGGCTCATTCTGTCGTTTCTGGGGTGTTGATCACACCCCAGGCCGACAGGTGGCAGCAGTGGAGTCAAGGATTTGGGTACTTTTTCCCAACAGCCTTTGAGTGGAGCAACCTATGGAGTCTACCTACAAATACCGGGTTGATTGGATCACCGGAACGATGACCACGGAAGAAGTTGTTCCTTGGCCCGCACCTGATACTACTGCTGATACTGCGACTACTACTACTGCTACTGCTATGGTCACTATGTTATCGGCTGCCACTCCGATGGTGTCCCCCAAAGTAAGTGACTGTGAGGCTAAGGAAAGTGTGCCTGCTGTGAAGGTGGATACTGCCACCGAGACTGTGTGTATGGCGGTGGTCCCTGCTTAGCTCACTTCTGAAAAAATGGGCCCCATAAAGGTCTCCCACGGCTGTGGTCGAGGCCTACCTATGTGCAGACATGAAAAGGACTCCAGGGGAGCGTTGCCCCTGTCGAGGCCAGAACCAAGGACAAGGTCAGTGCATCTGTTGTGGAACGTGCCTGTTTGCCTGCGGAAGAGTATAACAGTTCTGAGATTGACTGTTCCTCTGATGTGGGCGATGATCAATGGTTTGAGCCAGAGCAGCCTGAGCTACAATGGGGCAGAAGTTCCCGTGCTTCAAAACCCTGCAAGTCTAAAGGACATTCCCGGGATATCGCGCCACGGGCTGATATCCCGCAGTTAACCTGGGGAGTCACAGTGCCGAAAATCAATGACACTAGAGAGACTGCTCCAATCCCAGCTACACTGGCTATTGTAAAGGGAGCTCCGGATGCCCTTGTTATGCCGGGACTCGGACACCCCCGTATGCTGCCAAAGTTAGCCCGCCTTCAACGCATTGTTATGAAGAAGGTGGCCCTGGACTACGATTGGGAGTTCCCCTATGTGCCCCCAGTTCTTATAGCGCTGATCGAAAAGATGAGGAAGGAATGGTGTAAAAATTATATGTGAAGGTCTACAGCGCTACTAGTGATTAAATAATTATACCACCTAACCAATAAATAAATGAAAAAGCTGCAATTATATCGGTGAACTAAACCAAGCAAAAATATATGTGTAAATAATAATGCGCTAAATCAACTGATTAAGTGAAGTGTCAACACATCAAAAATACTGGAGGAGAACGACAATAATATACAAAGAATATAAAAATGAAAAAAGAGTTCCAAAATTTATTAATAAATCGTCCCTTGATGCTACAATCCCAGAGCAACTCAGCTACACCTTCCCAGACCACACATACACAATGTGTGAGATTTCAACAACTTGATGATGTGATAATCAAACTCGTCAGGTCAGAGTGTGCTTTCCACCAGGTATTCACGTGCTCAAATATGCAGAGAAAAGGGAGAAAGAAAAGACCAATAGTGTGATACCGTAGATGAAATACATCCCAAAATTATCCAAAAAGGCATTAAAGAATTGGAGAATAATAAGAAAGTAATAATACGACCGGCAGATAAGGGTGGAGCAATAGTGCTGTTGTCAAAAGATTATTACTATGAGGAACTGAACAATCAGCTTCAAGATCAAAATACGTACATTAAGCTCACAGGTAGTCCAACTGGGGAGTACAAGGAAGAATTGGCTGTGCTCATACAAAAGGGCAAAGATAAAGGAATTTTATCAAAGAGAGAAAGTAAATACCTGAATCCAGATATGTGTCGAGTTCCTATCATATACACGGTGCCAAAGGTACATAAGGATCCTTTAAAACCACCTGGGAGACCAATTATCAACGGGATTCAGTCAATCAATTCACGTTTAGGAGAATATGTTGATAAGTTTATCCAGCCTTTGGTACCTCATACCAAGGCTTATCTCAGAGATACAAAACATCTTATCCAGTTACTGGAATCTGTAGCAATCTCCCGACAGCATAAGTTCCTGATAGCGACAGCTGATGTAGCATCGCTTTACACTAATATTAATCATGAGGAAGCGATCAATGCCACCAAGTGGGCGATGAATAATTTCAGCCAACTCATCCCGAGACAAAAAAAGTTTGTTTTGCGATGTTTAGCTTATGGTTTACGGCATAATTATTTTTGGCATCAATCTCAGTTCTACAGGCAACTTAATGGCATCGGAATGGGAGCTAAATATGCACCCAGCGTGGCAAACGTATTCATGTCAGAATGGGAGGAGGGGGCAATTTACAACGATATGCCCAGTCAGCTGATTTTATACAAAAGATTCATAGATGACTGTATTGTCATCTGGGATGGTGATGAACAGTCCCTAATCACATTTTTTGAGAAATTGAATCTAAACCAACAAAATATTTCTTTAACGTATACTATCAGCAATCAAACTATACAGTTTCTGGATCTGGAAATTACTCTAGAAGAAAATTTTATATCAACCAAAACATATTTTAAGCCAGTGGAACGGAACAGTTATATCCCGGTGGATAGCTGTCATTTCGAGCCCTGGCTAATAAACATCCCTAAAGGACAGCTGTTACGTATACGTAGAAATTGTACTGACCAAGAAGTATATCTGGAGCAAGCTAAATTTATAGGAACAAAGTTTGTGAATAAAGGGTACAATGAGGATTTTATCCAGGAGCAAATCCGTAAAGTATATGAGACACCAAGATCTTCTCTCATTCAGGATAAAGTGAAATCTGATCCAATGGATAATAATCCCCCGATCATCTTGAACTACACTGTCCAACACAAACAGTTGGAAGCAATTTTTAAAAAGTACTGGCCAATTCTAAGAGCTGACCAGCAGCTACAGGGTATTTTACCTATGAACCCCAGGGTAGTATATCGGAGAGCTCCCACCTTGAGGGACCTAGTAGCCAAAAATGTTCCTGATCCTCCAATAAAGAATAATGCACTTACCTTCTTTCAGGGAAAGGGATTCTTTCCATGCAAGAGGTGCTTTGCATGTAAGAACACCAATTTTAATGGCCAGAAATGTACTAAGTTCTCTTCAAATGTCACCAAGAAGGAGTATAATATTGATGACCTTATCACCTGCAGAACAGAGGGCGTTGTGTATGTCCTAGAGTGCCCGTGCTCTCTACAATACATAGGCCGCACTAAACGACCTTTATGGAAAAGATTAAGAGAGCATGTACAGAATATTTTAAAGGCATTCCCAAAACATAATGTCTCCCGTCATTTTGAGTTATGTCATCAAGGGAACCCAAAGGGTTTGAAATTTTGGGGCATACAAAAATATAGCCCCCATTGGAGAGGAAGCCATAGGGTGAGAGAGATTAGTAAAGCTGAATCCAGATGGATTCATGAGATGGGATCGCTCTCTCCGAATGGCCTCAACATTGACTTTGATCTTAACTGTTTTATATCTGATTTTTAACTTTAATATTCTTAATATATTTATATATTCACATACATCTTTTATATTTAATGAGGTCCTACCTACATATGAGTGTGTGCCCACTTGTTGGCTAGTGGTGCAGCGCTCTTGTATATAATATTATTATATTAATTTATTGATTTGTTATATTAATTTATTATATAGTTGTAAGGTAGTCATTAGAACTTCAACCGCATGCTCTTGTTGCTATTTATCCTTTAGTGGTGATCGGGGTATGTGGCCAGGAGCATGATGTATTCATATATGCAATATATGTATAATGCTGATTCGATAATATGTTGGAGTATCCTTTTACATTGTGGGATCTCAGTGCATTTTTTTATTTTTTAATTTTTAAATTTTAATGTTTGCTTCCGTGCTAGTGGTATATCTGTAATATTCAGCTAGATGAATACCACGGGATGTTGATTGTATACGCTCATGTGATTGGTCTCAGTCCGTGCTGGACGGACTTTTACCAGAATTTGAGATATATCCCTATTATTCTTTTGTTTTTAAAAGTCAGCGCTTTTAAGTTAATTGTTTTTACTTGTATCACATTAAAAATATGTTATTTACTATTTTTTTGATAAACCGCAATTGCCGAGACGTTGTGGTGTTTCTGCAATGATGTAGTCATTGGTACCTCCCCATTGGTCCGTTCGCGCTGATGCGAGTGTGTGATTGGCTATTTATAGCCTAAGCAAGCCTCAGTCACACATTGACCCATGATTAAGTCACGTGTCCAGTGACGATACGCGTGGGGGAGGAGCTTGAGTGACGGGACGCACGGAGGTGCCGGATGAGGAGCCTGACAAGCTGAGCAGCACACACGCACATACGTTGAAGCCTTAATGTTACCGAGGATTCGTGAGTGATATTCTGAGTATTGTGAGACGCCAGTATTTCATCTACGGTATCACACTATTGGTCTTTTCTTTCTCCCTTTTCTCTGCATATTTGAGCACGTGAATACCTGGTGGAAAGCACACTCTGACCTGACGAGTTTGATTATCACATCATCAAGTTGTTGAAATCTCACACATTGTGTATGTGTGGTCTGGGAAGGTATAGCTGAGTTGCTCTGGGATTGTAGCATCAAGGGACGATTTATTAATGAATTTTGGAACTCTTTTTTCCTTTTATATTCTTTGTATATTATTGTCGTTCTCCTCCAGTATTTTTGATGTGTTGACACTTCACTTAATCAGTTGATTTAGTGCATTATTATTTACACATAAATGGTGTAAAAATGCCATCTGGGAGTACTTGGGTGTACCAAAAGCTGATCGCAACACAGAATATGCTTTTATCTCCCTTGGCCATTGGTTTGAAGGTTGCCTGAAAGACTGGAGTCCTGAACAGGAACAACCACTTTCCTATTTTTTTTTCTCCTGATCCACATTTGGCTGCGATGTGACGAACTTCGGGGGGAGAGAATAATTTGTTTAGCCCTGTGGGCTTCATTAACAAAGTAAAAGAAGAGAAAGTTTTCTCCAGATTTGTTCTATTTTTGAACATGGACTGCGCTGTATCAGGACGGTGCCGTTAGAGGGCAGTGTTCTGCAACTTCTGACAAAGAATATTTCTCTTCTCAGTCCTTTATAGTTGGAGAAAGGTTCCAGCACTTAGTTTTTGTTGGTGTCTCTTTGGGAGGAAGGAGGCTTCGTCTTAGTAGGCAAAGGCGCAGCTTCATTCCCCCTCAGTGACTATAGGATAT
Organism: Rana temporaria; assembly: GCF_905171775.1. Lineage (NCBI taxonomy): Eukaryota > Metazoa > Chordata > Amphibia > Anura > Ranidae > Rana > Rana temporaria. The sequence goes on along the minus strand of NC_053500.1, from coordinate 62,519,930 downwards.
GTAAATGTTTGTGTGTATATTTTAATTTTTTTTTTGTTTTGCAGGTTTTCTTGGTCATCTATCAAGACTGTCGGAGAATGGGGCAGACTAGATAGTTAGGCACTTTAATGTCAAAATGTACCACTGTGAATATTGTAAAAATGTTTTATATTTTTATATTCTTATTTACCCCTTTTCTTCACTTTACTGTCAAGCAGATTCAGGTAAGGTGTTCAGGACTGAACACCATTTTTGTTCAGACACTGGGGACAGTGTCTATTCAAGTGGGGGGAGTGTGTAGCGCCTAGTTACTTTCCAGAACCGGTGCTAGTGTAAATTTAGAGGGGGTCAGAGAGTTAAGTAACTCTGACCATGTTAATTGGTTCAAATTTGAAGCCTCTGTCTCAGCTTTGGCTGTGCTGCAGTCTCATTCTGTAGTTTCTGAGGTGCTGATCACACCCCAGGCCGACAGGTGGCAGCAGTGGAGTCAAGGATTTAGGTACTTTTTCCCAGCAGCCTATCAGGAGGAGTTTCCCTTGCTGTGCATGCTGGGAGGGGGTATTTATAAGGCAGACGCCATTTGTCTGGGTCTACTGTTCTACTGTTTTTACCCGGCTGGGTAATAAAGAGCACAGAAAAAGACACCTGTTGTGTGGACATTCCATTACTGCAACTTTCACCAAAATACCCCTAGACGGTGGAGGAACATGAGGTAATGTGCCACCCAAAACAAACCAGCAGCTCCTTCGGGAGTAAGCGCTACATATACATTATATATATATATATATATATATATATATATATATATATATATATATATATATATATATATATATATATATATATATATAATGTAGCACCCCCTTACTTTCAGTATGGGCACTACGCTAAAGTTATGGAATGGGAGAGTTACTTTGCTCCCATTCACAATTTATTTAAATTGTGACTTCTGTCATTCCAGAAAGGTCCACTGGGTCAGTCTGTGCTCCAGGGATGCGTTACTATGCCTGGCCAGCAGTTGGCACCAGTGGGGTTCTGGCAGAGTGAGTTTTCCTCAGCAGCCAATTAGAGGAGTTATATCTGTGACAGGTGTCATGTGTTCTAAAATCTTCGAGGGGTCTCGGTTCCAGGTGCGGCATCCACCTTCAGGGTGTGCGCATCCATGGACCGCGCCAGCGCAGCCCACCTGGCCAAAATTGCAGGCTACACAAACCCTCATCCGGAGGTAAAATGGGACTCCAGAAATCTACTGGGTTCCCGGTTCTATTGAGAGGATTCCAGGCTGGGTGCCGTCCGATTCGGGGATCTAGTGACCGGAATGCTGACAGGTACGCTTTGCTGTCACCCGGTGACCTATGCTAAAAATCCACTGGGAGGATTCGCTCTGTTCATCCATTTAGCTCACCTAAAGTAATTGGCCTGTGGCAGAGGCCCTAGAGCCAGGTCTGTGAGAGAGACCTGTTCCTCCCAGAAAATCCTAAGTGACGCTTCGGCTGCCAGGCTTGTGAGAGGGGTCTGTTCGGGGGCAATTTACCCACTCCGTCTGAGAGTGGCGACGAGTTATAACTTGGTACTCTATTGAGCAAGGGCTGCTCAACTAATATCCAGGCCTGATACTGCAAGGTTCTCCCCTTTCTTCATCAATCTGTTCTTCCCACTTATTGTTGATGTTGGCGTGTTGGCCTGGAAATAAAGCATTGAAAAAAACCTTTATTCACTGTCTGGACATTTCGCTCACTGTTTTGGCTCACTGCTATCACCCGACACATTGCAGGGTAACTTAATACGCCGATCCCAAAACAATAAGCGGCTCCTTCGGGGGTAGCGCTACACATATACATATATATATACATATATATATATATACATATACATATATATATATATATATATATATATATATATATATATATATATATATATGTAGCAGCCCTTGCTATATATATACACACACACACACACACACACACAAACACAGTACAAATACACTGTATAATTATAATGTATTTTATTTCACATGTGAGCAATGCAGAATTGTGCAATTCTTGCCATGATTCGAAATTGCTGTAAAATTCTGTCAAAATACGCAATACATTTTTTAATGGCACCCCAAATGCAGTTAGCAGACACGCATTTTGTCACACATTTTGTCATTTGACAAATACACTACTAAAGTGTCAAAATGTGCCCAAAAAAAAATTCAATTCGGCTTTTTGTGCACATTTTGATACATTTTTCAACAAACATTTTGGCTTGTTCTTTAAAACGCATTTTAGCACATTTTTATGTGCATTTGGGTGCTTTTTTAACGTGTATTTTGGCTAATTTCTTACCTGTGTTTTGGTGTGCATTCCGGAAACACATGCAAAATGCATGAAATGCTTGCGGTGCCATATAATTGTTAATGACACCTCAAAAGTGGCTAGCAAATGTGCTGTTTGCCAAAATTTGCATAAGCAAAATACACATAAGCCTAGGTTCACATTGGAGCGATTTGTCATGCAATTTGAGAGATCAAATGACAAGTTGCAGCCTATTGGAGGCAATGGCACGGTTCCAATCAGCGCAACACCGATTTTGCTGCGCCGCACCGAATTGCAAAAGCAGCTTCTGCACTACCTTTGCCGATTTCAGGTGCGACTTTAATAGACATCTGTGCATGAAGCTGCACAGATGTCTATTAAGTAGCACCTGAAATCACGCTGACCTTGCTACTTTGAAATCACGCTACTTATTTCAAAGTGCATCAATGTGAACCAGGGCCAAAAAGCAAATTAAAATGCACTTTACAAAAAAGTGTCAAACTACATGCTAAAAGAAGCACTAAAGTGTGCATTACAAACCACACCAAAATGCGTGTTTAAAAAAGCGCCAAAATGCACAAAAAAAACCTGCCGCCAGATGCCCGTTAAAATAAATAATGCCAATATTAGCAATAAAAGAGGGCCAAAAACACACATTTAAAGAATGTGCCAAAATTAACAAAAAAAATGAAACACTGAGTTAAAAAAAAGTGCCAGTGCTTATTATTTTCATGTAATAACACGCTCTTTTTAACTTTGGTTTTCACTTTTAAAACTCAGCTGCTCTGTAATCACACAGGTGTCTCAGGAGATCACAGGCAGCCCCTCCCCCTTCTACTCAGATCTCAGGTGTTCTCAGAGGAAAAACTTCTCCTCTCTTCTCCTTCTGAGAACAAATATTCTCCACTTCATAAACAGTTTGCCGGAGAAGATTTTTCTCTGAGAACTGAAATGAGATAAATTATCAATGTTTGATAAACGCACACCTCAGTCAGGTCATGCCTTTCTTTATTTTGCCTGACTAACTATATAATGGAACCATTCATATAAATCAGAAGCAAATGCAGTATATAATAAAGCATTGTATTTGTTTATGTAACACCTATATATCATTCTATAGCACTTTACAGAAAACTGTGAACTATTTTGATCGGTCTGTGCTAGAGCTGCCATCTTAGCTGAGCATGCATGAATCACACAAGCTCTGTGGATAATTATATGCAGGTAAGCGCTGAGATAATCTAATTAGCAGCTTAATCAGCCACCTGTGTAATGCATATGTGCTCAGTTTTAGAGGAATGCGGGGGGGGAACACCAGTCTATGTCCCTAAGGAGCATCCAGTCTAATAACCTAGTCACAGTCGCTACAAACTCAACTGTGCAGACAGTTTTCATGGCATACTACTGAGCCATATTGCTAGTTTTTCAATCACTACCATGTTATTCTGACATAATAATTATTAAAGTAATAGTCCTCACCAGACTGATCAATTATGCAACATGCAAAAGGAGTAGAGCAAACTCTCATGTTGCAACAGGATTTAAACTCTAAAATAAGTGACAGTAGTGGTAGGAACTAGGTTAGGAAGGTCTTTCTGCTAGAGTCTCTAAAACAGGGGTCTCAAACTAGCAGCCCTCCAGCTGTTGCAAAACTACAAGTCCCATCATTCCTCTGTCTGTGGGATTCATGCTTGTAACTCTAAAGCCTCGTACACGCCGGCCAGAATCTCGTCAGAAAAAAAACATTGTTTTTCCTGACAAGATTCTTGGCAAGAATCTCTTGCCGCCCGAGTGTACAGACACTCCATTCAAAAGAACCGTGGTTCTTTTGAAAGGCAAGAATGCAGTGACGTCATCGTGTACGACGAGCGTGCGCTCGTCACATTCGATGCTGTCACCGCCATCTTGCTGCACCCTACCTATGCCTAGGAAGCTACCGCGCATGTCATTTCAAGCATGCACGGGTTTCCACGGCGACAGTTTTCTTGACAAGAAACCCAAAAGCCTCGTACACACGCTCGGTTTACGCGACAAGAAAGTTCTGCCAGCAGTTTTCTTGCTGGTTCTTGCCGAGAAAACCGAGCGTGTGTACGAGGCTTAAGCCTTGCAATACCTCATATAGTTTCACAACAGCTGGAGGGCCACCAGTTTGAGACCCCTGCTCTAAAGCCTCGCACACACACATAGATTTTCAGATGATGGAACGTCTGATTTTGTGGCATGCTCATCTTATGTCGAGAGTGAAGAGGTTACTCACATTACGAAAATTTTCGTATTACAGAATACAACGTCAGAAGTGACATAATGTGTTGAATAGTTTTGTATGTGTTATTTCGTTTCTGAGCATGCGTATTCTTGCTCTTACGATTTTTTTTGTGCGAAAACTGTACTAATGAAACGAAAATCGGATGTTGAGTTCACATCTGACAACATTTGGTCTGATGAAAAAGCACCGTACTAACGAAATCCGAAAATCGTCAGACAGCTCGTCGTGGCGTTCACAAGCTGAAATTCCTTGTAATACGTCTCTTGGACTAGAGAAATGCCTCACTCTAATAGATAACTGGATGACAAACAGTTATCTTAAACTCAATGGTTCGAAAACAGAACTTCTCCTGTTTCACGCTAACCGGAAAAATCACCCCGCGTCAACATGGACTCCCCCACTTATTCTGGGTAAAACTATCACCCCTAGCACCAAAGTCAAAAGTCTCTGAGTCATTTTCGATACCTACATGACAATGGATGCACAAATAGGGTCAGTAGTCAGCGGATCCCTCCATCTGCTGCGCCTACTACGCAGACTCACGCCCTTTATCCCGAAAGAGGACATTGCAGTCGTGGTGGGAACAATCATCAATTCCAGACTCGACTACGCAAATGCCCTCTATCTAGGACTCCCCAAATACCAAATCACTTGTCTGCAAGTCGTTCAAAATACGGCCGCTCGACTAGTGACTGGGAAAAAACCATGGGAATCAATCTCGCCTTCACTGAGATCCCTTCATTGGTTGCCGGTAAAAGACAGAATCACTTTCAAGGCTCTCTGCCTAATACATAAGTGTATTCAAGGCAACGCCCCCCAATATCTATGCGAAAAAATAAAAGCCCATAACCCCAATCGCATTCTGCGATCCACCAATCAAAACCTCCTCCAGATACCCAAGGCCAGATACAAGTCCAAAGGAGATCGAAGATTTGCAGTCCAGGGACCTCGCCTGTGGAATGCACTACCAACCACCATCCGACTGGAGTCGGACCACTTGGCCTTCAGGAGAAAGATTAAAACCCATCTCTTCTGAGGTCAAGGGGTTCCTTACCCATGAAATGGATACAGCGCCCAGAGGCGATTCAGTTCGCATGTGTTGCGCTTTACAAGTCTCTCTCTCTCTCTCTCACTACGTTCATGTTTGTGGCATGACAATTTGTGTAACGTTAGTATGCAAGACAAGATCCTGGCACACGCCCTTTTGACAAAGATGAGACACTCTGTTGTCCAACAATCAAACCGTGTGTACCAGGCTTCAGACCTCATACACACTACTAGATTGTCTTCAGATTTACCAAAACCATGTAGTGCAAAGGCTTGCCTGATTGCATACAAATTGAAACTCTTAGGCCGCGTACACACGGTCGATCCATCCGATGAGAATGGTCCGACGGACCGTTTTCATCGGTTCACCGCTGAAGCAGACTGATGGTCTGATGTGCGTACACACCATCAGTTCAAAAACCGATCGTGTCAGAACCCGGTGACGTAAAACACACGACGTGCTGAAAAAAACGAAGTTCAATGCTTCCAAGCATGCGTCGACTTGATTCTGAGCATGCGCGGGTTTTGAACCGATGTTTTTGTGTACTAACCATCGGTTTTGACCGATGGTCAGGCGTCCATCAGTCCGATTTTTAAAGCAAGTTCTAAAACTTTGGTCTGAAGGACAAAAGTCCAATGGGCCGTACACACGGTCGGTTTGGACCGATGGAACTGAACCTCAGTCCGTTTTCATCGGTTTGGTCCGACCGTGTGTACGCGGCCTTAAGGTTTGACCTCATATTATATGGTTTTGGTAAATCTGAAGACAAAGATCTGCAGAAAATCGAATCGTGTGTATGGGGCTTAAGAGGTATAGCAGGAAAGTGAGGGATTTAGCCTGTCAGTGAAAGATACATTTTTTTTTTGTTTACAAACTTTTTTATTTGGTACAAAATGGTGGTACAAAAAGCAAAATGGCATACAAAAAAAAAAAGAGTACACATAAGAAAATGTCCAGGAGTCAAAAAATAGACAATAGTAAACTATACAAATCTTATGTAACATTAATAAAACATAGTTCTAAAGAGTAGAGAATTAAGATGAGGGTCAAAAAGTAGATATAAAACCATAAGTGATATTAGGATAAACAGATCAGCAAAAGGAATTATGCGATTTAGATGGGATTAAAGAAAGTAGCAGAATGTTCAAACCATGGGTCCCATTTTTTATTATATATATGGATCGAATTTTGAACAGTGTGATAGATTTTTTCCATAAGGTTTATATTGTTAATTCTCGTTTTCAATTGATCTAATGGAACTGTGGGGGATTTCCAGTGAAAAGCAAACAGCCAGTGGATCGCAACACAGATTGTGTGGATTAGTCTCATGTGCTGTATGGGGAGGCCTATAATAGGGGAGAACAGAAGACAGTTCTGAACTGTCAGTTTGACATTGTAGTTTGAAATCTTAGAGGAAAATTTCTCAAGTTGTTTCCATATATATGTGATTCTATCACAGTCCCAGAAAGTGTGTGAGAATGAACCAATGGAGTTGCAGTCTCTGAAGCATAGTTGTGAAACGGTCGGAAATATTACATGTAGTTTAACTGGGGTATAGTACCATCTGGTGAATAGTTTTAGTGCAGTTTCCTTAATAGCAATTGATCTAGTGCATTTGTGAAGGTTGTTGATAGATTCTTCCCAGTCATCTGGGGAATAAGAGAAGGATATCTCCTGTTCCCATTTCTGCATGTAAGAAAGTTTTGGAGAATCTGTGTTATTAACCACTTGGGATCCGCCTGCCGTCAATTGACGGCTACAGTGCGGATCCCAATCTCCAAACTGCCGTCAATTGACGTCCGCCCATTAGGGCGGTCCCCGCGCGCGCTCCAGAGCGCGCTGCGGGGAAAATCTGTGTTGGCCGTGTCCCTCGGACACAGCCAATTACAGATCGCCGCGAACGGCCAATCAGAGTGGCCGTTCGCGAGGCGATCTGTGCGGCCAATGAGAGAGGAACTCATATGTAAACATATGAGATCATCTCTCATTGCCGTTTTACACAGAGACAGCGGTGCTGTCTCTGGAGAGGAGACCGATCTGTGTCTCTTGTACATAGAGACACAGATCGGTCACCCCCCCAGTCACCCCCCCCTCCACCTACAGTTAGAACACTAAGCAGGGATACATTTAACCCCTTCCTCACCCCCTAGTGTTAACCCCTTCAATGCCAGTCACATTTATACTGTAATTAGTGCATATTTATAGCACTGATCGCAGTATAAATGTGAATGGCGCCAAAAATGTGTCCGATGTGTCCGCCATAACGTCGCAGTCCCATTAAAAATCGCAGATCGCCGCCATTTCTAGTAAAAAAAAATAATTAAAAAAAAAATAATTCTGTCCCCTATTTTGTAAGCGCTATAATTTTTGCGCAAACCAGTCGCTTATTGCGATTTTTTTTTTTTTTTTTACCAAAAATATGTAGAAGAATACGTATCGGCCTAAACTGAGAAAAAAAAAATGTTTTTTTTTTTTTAAATTGGGATATTTATTATAGCAAGAAGTAAAAAATATTGTATTTTTTTCAAAATTGTCTCACTTTTTTGTTTATAGCGCAAAAAATAAAAACCGCACAGGCGATCAAATACCACCAAAAGAAAGCTCTACTTGTGGGGAAAAAAGGACGTCAATTTTGTTTGGGAGCCACGTCGCACGACCGCGCAATTGTTAGTTAAAGCGATGCAGTGCCGAAAGCTGAAATTTCACCTGGGCAGGAGGGGGGTATATGTGCCCAGTAAGCAAGTGGTTAATGAGATTGGGGTACACCTCAGAAATAAAGCCACGTTTTCTAGGGGATTTCAGACAAAGTTTTTCAAAAAAGGAAGGTGGGTTTGTGTCTGTAGTCTGAAAGTATGTGTTAAAGAAGTGTCTAATCTGTAGAAAGTTGTGAAATTCTGTGTTGGGAATTTGATATTTAGATTTCAACGAGGAGAAGGGAATGAAGTTATTGTTTTCTAGAAAGTTGAACAGGGAAGTCTGATTATTACTGATCCACCAAGAAAAGTCTAGAAAGATACATTTTTAATGGGCTAACACTCTAATGTAATATTATTACATTTTTGTTTATAGACAGTTAAAATATAAATGTACACAAAATGTGTACAAAAAATAACCCATGCTGTGCACCAGAAATACTTCACATACATTTGGTTAATGAATGTACACAACAGTGTAGCACACAGAGATTCCATAAAACCTAAATGTAATTAAACAGAACATATTAAAGTGGGGCAATTAGACAGAAGCAGCCATGTCTATCAAAGCCTGCTATCATATAAGGCAGACCTTCCATGCTGATGCATGATGTGCGTACATGCAACCCCCCACTCCTAAATACAAATGGCTAAAAAAATAAAGTTTGGTTGAAAAAAATATTAAAGGGGCTGGAAAGGTACAATTTTTTTCCTAAATAGCTTCCTTTACCTTAGTGCAGTCCTCCTTCACTTACCTCATCCTTCCATTTTGCTTTTTAAATGTCCTTATTTCTTCTGAGAAATCCTCACTTTCTGTTCTTCTGCCGGTAACTACACACAGTAATGGGAGGCTTTCTCCCTGATGTGGAGTGTCATGCTCGCCCCCTCCCTTGGACTACAGGAGAGTCAGGATGCCCACTAACACACAGCTCCTTTCTCTATCTGCAAAGTAGAGAGCGTCCTGACTCTTCTGTATTTCAAGGAAGGGGGCGAGCATGACACTCCACACCAGGGAGAAAGCCTTGCTTTACTGTGTGGAGTTACAGACAGAAGAACAGGAAGTGAGGATTTCTCAGAAGAAATAAGGACATTTAAAAGCAGAATTGAAGGATGAGGTAAGTGAAGGAGGACTGCACTAAGGTAAAGGAAGCTATTTAGGAAACAAAATGTACATTTACAACCCCTTTAATAATTATTACCTTGGCCCTGGCTTTAACACCTATGGTAGGTGCTTGAAGTCACATGTAATAGGTTGGAGTGCCAAGCTTTTACGGAGAGGCAGTGGTGAGGGAGAATGATATTACCCATGCCTCTTGGAAAGCAAAGCCAAGTAAATTTTTTGGCCAACATTTTATTTTGTATGGCTTTTTAAACCATTTGTATAAGCCTATGTTCACACATGTCCAGCTGCGGTTTGCAGTCTGGTTCGGTTTTGTTCACCGGTTAAGGTGCAAATTTGTATGTGAATTTGTACCTAAACTAGGGTGCCCACGTGTCCCGGATTGCCCAGGACTGTCCCGCAATTGACATGTCTGTCCCTGGTCCCGGGCACCTACATTCTGGGACAATATAATGTCCCGGAATGAAATAGAGGATACAGCCACCCCCTACTAACTAATAACTACATTTCCGGAACTGGTTGCTAGGGCCAGCGCTGCCTGGCATCTTGCAACCAGTGACAATTTACCCTCAGACAGTGAGACCGGGAGTAAGGCCTGCACCTAGTGCAGCACTGCTGTCCCCGCCCACCTCGGCACCTCCTCCTTCTCCGGCACCTAGCGGCAAGCAACAGGGACTGGTGTGATCTTCACTCTCCAGATAGTGACACCGCTCCTTTTTCTTCTACGCACGCGGCTCATGCAGAGGGAGTGACAGCAGCACTGCATCTGGTGGCAGGCTATGGGTGGCAAGCGGCACTGCATCTGGTGGCAAGTGGCACATTCACCTGACAAATAACCCGCCGCAAAATTCCCTATCAACCCCCGAGACTACATTACCCGCCGCCCCCTTATCTTTTTATGGGGAAGGTGAGAGAAGAGGTGAGTCCCTGAATAGCAGTTTGGAAATGTGGTCACCCTAACCTAAACTGGACCCAAAAATCGCACAGCACCCTTTTCAGAAACGGACCCTTGACATATGTGTGAACCGGCTCCATTGAAAGTCCGATTCACATACACATCTGATTCGCATATATGTGAACTGATCCTTAGGTCCCCCCCCTCCCCCCCCCCTCTCCCGCCACCGATAACGGCGATCTTGCGGCGAATCCGCCGCGGAGACCACCGTTATCGTTTACACCGTTATGGTTAAGAGCATGCAAGGGAGTTTTTTTTTGCCACAAACTTTGCTAATATCTACCTACCTTGGGTTCTATACTTTGCACAAGTGTCCTATGGCCTTCAAAACTCATTGAACTCAAATATGCAAATACAGATTTAGATAAGCCAAGTCTACAGTTTCCACCACCTGCACCCATCTATTTGCCTCTGAGCCTACCCATCATTGTTAAAAGTCAAATGTTAGAGTAATTTTACACATAGTGAAAAAAGGGTCTTGTAATTCTTCCAACGCTTTAAGCAGTAGGCACAAATCACATGGTGGGCAAGTGTTCGCCATAGCAATAATTAATTTATTGCCCCCTCCATGCTGGGTATAGAGTCATCATGTAGCTGAATTCACATCATACCGACCATGTGTTTGTGCATGTAATGTTATTGCTGTACCGAACCTTTGCTATGCTATCAGATACTCAGAGGTGTGGACTGGCAATAAAACAGTGAATTCTATATATATTACACCAAATCTAATTTGCAGTTTACTGCTTTTTTTGTGGTGTGTTGTGTTTTCTCACGTTTTTCTCCATTAGAACGTTCAGCATGGACACGTTTTATTCTTATAAATTCATTCTTTCTCCTTTAACAACCCAGCTAATCGTTGCTCCAGATGGTATCACTTCTGTACCAGGGACCCCAGATGATAGAAAGCAACACACAGATTGAGTGATCAGTGTTCTGCAGATATTGTGCACCACTCTGTAATTATCTGCTTTTATTCATGTACAAATGAAGAGATGTTGCAATGAAGAGAAAATATGAGTTTGATTTACTGAAGGAGTATAATTTTTTTAGATCTTAGTAAGTAAAGTAAAGCTGCATTTCTTTCTGTCATGCAATCATATGCATGCAAAAATCTCTTTATTTTGTATTTTGATCATGCAACATCTAATTTACTAATGTGTGAAGTGAGGAGTCTAGCGAAGCGAATATGTATTCACTTCAAACATTTTACGTGCAAGGAAATTCAAAGGAGAGGACATCTTGTGCGCAATTTAGAATCATAAGTGACATCCTTCCATGTCACCTTAAGTTACCTCTTTAGAATAGAACCATCAATCCAGTTGGAACAACTTTGCCTTGGCCAGTGAGCAGCTCACATCAGTCCTTTCCATGCCAGGAGGTTTCCCCACATCCATTGGGTGGCACAGTGCCATTATACAGATGGAATGAAGTCTGTTAGGGAAAATGTGCTGTCATTGACTCCATCAGCGTCTCGAAGGAACCAGCTGTCTAATTGGACACCGAAACCTTTGGTGGCCTTCTTAGTGTGGGACCCTATAAAACAGGGTATCTGCTTGACTGCTTCACTTAGATGCACCTTGGGTGAGTAGGCACGGACAGACACCCAACTTGTTAGAGAGAGTGAATAGTGCAGGGAAAAGTTCCTGGTGAGTAGGATCAGCTCTGGGACAATGCCTGTGGAGAAGAATTATTCTAACATCTGGGCCAGTAAAGTGGGTCTTGTCTCAGCGGGATCAGAGTGCCATCCCAGTACAGACCTAAGACTGGTGACGGTACAAATACCACCAGCTTTAGGCCGGATTCACACCTATGCGAAATGAGTGCAGCTTAAACCGCATCCAATTCGCATAACATTATAAAAGACATTGATTTTAATGAGGCTGGTTCATACATGTGCAATGCATTTGCACTGCGCATTGCCCATAAAACGTGTGCGTTTCTAGTCATTGCGGTGTGGCTCACGTGCGAATTCAGGCCCATTATCTTTTATGGGCACGCATCTTATTCTCAGATGTGTTCAGTTCTCATCAGGATTTCTCTCCTCCTCCTTAATACCCTCCCCTTCCCCTCTCCCAGGTCTCCAAATTTGCAGCTAAAACGGAGATGATCTGCTGAACAGCTCTGTTATCTCTTTGCAGAGATAACAGAGCTGGAATTCGCACCGCACAAGTGTGAATCCAGCCTTAATGCCTAATACCAGTGCATATAAATTGTCTTTATTCATTATTGCTAATCTACTGTATATACAACATAAATTACAACATCTAGGACTGTGTGTGCATGCATAGTTTCTCCCTGATTGGGTACCCTTGGACCTGGGCCCTGGGTGCACCTTACTGCAGTACTGAGCACTTCCCACCATTCAGTGCAGATGTACAGTCATGCAAACTCAGGGGGGTGTGTCCATGACAGTCTATGCTAACAGGAAGTGGTTGAATGAAGCCAGCCATCGTCCAGCCTCTATGTCAGGACTGGGCAAACTACGGCCCGCGGGCCGTATACGGCCCGGCGGACATTTTAATCCGGCCCGCGGAGAGCTAGCTACGGTATGGTAGTGGCTGCCTAGTGACTGGGGAATGACATCTCACAGCGTCTCCTCCTGGCTAGTCAGTGGCTGGGCCGGCCAGCAGCTAGTGTGGGGGGGGGGCCGTGGGCAGAGTACGTATTGAGCCGTACGTGCAGGCGCAGGCAGGGAGTTGACGTCACGTCAGATGACGTTAACTGCCTTTCTGCGCGCCTGCGAGGAGCAATCCATGTGGCGTGGATGCGATAGGAGGAGACGCTGTGAAATGTCATTCCCCATCACCTCTCCATCCTCCTGGTGTAATACACAGGTGAGTCCATGCCATGTATATTACAACCCTAACCCTGCCTATCCCCTTTGCTGACAACTGATGGACAAGAACAGGGTGACAGACAGACCCAAGGGGCAGGGTTCACCCAGCAACTGCCAACCTGTGTCTCTCCAGAGGATGGGGAACTACAAGCCCCAGCATGGATTCAGTAAAGGCGGTCTAGAAGCAACAAGATAAAGGAGATTGGAGTTGAAATTGATTGATTTTCTTTACTAGCTAACAAAAGTTATTAGGCAAAATCAAATGTTATTTTTTTTTTAAAGAGAGGGTTTGTAATTATATATATATATATTGTGAGGGATTAGCTCGTGGGGATCACCTTTTCTGAAATCACAGTCTGTAAGCAGGCACTTTCTTTTAAGTCTGGCGGATGCCAGATTTTATTTATAAACGGTTTGCAGATTAAAATAAACAAAACAGTAAATTAAATCCTTGCCGTCCGGCGCTAAACTAAACAAACAGGATCTCCTCTCTATACAGTGTGGGGCTAGTCCCTGACACCCACAAAACATGCAGTAAAGCAAACCTTTTCAATCCAGCACTCAGCGCTCCCCTCACTCAGGTCCCTTCCTGAGTTTCAAGCCAGAGCCCTGTTGTGCTCTCTTCCTGGACATTTAAAGTCCAGCTGATTGTGGACTCCAGTGGACCCAAACATCCGGACCGGAATCCTAGCCAGGCCCAGAGGCTGTAAAACCCGGAATGGATTCCGGTTCAGTCTCTCATAATGGAACGTATGCGAGGTGAAATGTACCTATGATCATGTATCGCACCTCGCATACTGTCACAATATATATATATATATATATATATATATATATATATATATATATATATATATTATATATATATTGTACCGCTGTACCCTATTTCTATGTATGTGTGTGTGATATATATATATATACAGGGCTCAAAATTTCAAGTCATGCGCTACTAGCCAGGCCTTAAGGGTTACTGGCCACCAGTTGACCCAACCAATCCCTACCCTGCACCACCCCTAATTCTGCCCCTAAACACGTCCTCAAATTATCTCATGAAATGACACTTACATGTTTTATGCCAAATTAAGTTACAAACTTTATCAGTGTAGCCATACCTGTGCCCACCATTGCAGCCTCTTTCCACTGTGCCTACTATTGCAGCCTCTGCCTACTGTGCCCACCATTGCAGCCTCTGCCCACCATTGCAGCCTTTGCCCACTGTGCCCACCATTGCAGCCTCTACCCACTGTGCCCACCATTGTAGCCTCTGCCCACTGTGCCCACTATTGCAGCCTCTGCCCACCATTGCAGCCTCTTCCCACCATAGCAGCCTCTGCCCACTGTGCTCACCATAGCAGCCTTTACAAACTGTGCTCACCATTTAAGCCTTTACTCACTGTGCCCACGATTGTAGCCTCTGCTCACCTGTGCAGAGGATAGCCCCAGGGGAAGAGGAGCAGCCTCTGCCCATAATTGCAGCCTGTGCCCACCATTGCAGCCTCTGCCACTGTGCCCACCATTGCAGCCTCTGCCCACCATAGCAGCCTCTGCCCACCATTGCAGCCTCTGCCCACCATTGCAGCCTGTGCCCACTGTGCCCACCATTGCAGCCTGTGCCCACTGTGCCCACCATTGCAGCCTCTGCCCACCACTGCAGCCTCTGCCCACTGTGCCCACCATAGCAGCCTCTGCCCACTGTGCCCACCATTGCAGCCTTTACAAACTGTGCCCACCATTTCAGCCTTTACTCACTGTGCCCACGATTGTAGCCTCTGCTCACCTGTGCAGAGGGTAGCCCCAGGGGAAGAGGAGCTGGGAGTAGGGGGGGGAGGCGGGTACCGCCAGCATGCAGGAATAGATTGGGAGCCGTTCTGCCATCGAGAAGAGAAAAGCCGCAGGATTACACACCTTTAAGACCCACACACATCACACTTTGTGCTTCTTTTTCTTTCGACTTTATTGAAATGTCAAAATACATTTCATTCATTTTTATGCACCACAGATCAGTTGCGGTGCATAAAAACAGTATGCATTTTGCACCAGACTGCTCAGCACGCAGAGGCGCTGTTGCAGTGTGAACAATTGTTTTCTATTGCCCTTGCAGAGACCTGTGTTTTGCCAGTGCAGAAATCACAGACCCCCTTTTACATAAGTGTCCCCCCCTTATATCACATCCCTCCTGCCTCATCACAAACCCCCCATTACAGGCCCCCCCATCACAGACTGATCCCCCCCAATCACAGATGGACCCACCCAAACACATACTGAACCCCCACAATCACAGACCACCCCATCACAGACTGAACCCCCCCACAATCACAGACCACCCCATCACAGACTGAACCCCCCCCCCCCACAATCACAGACCACCCCATCACAGACTGAACCCCCCACAATCACAGACCCCCCCATCACATACTGATCCTCCCAATCACAGATGGACCCCCCATCACAGACTGATCCCCCCCCCCAATCGCAGATGGATCCCCCAATCACAGATGGACCCCTCCACAATCACAGACCCCCCTATCACAGACTGACCCCCCCCAAATCACAGACCCTCTATCACAGACTGACCCACCAAATCACATACTCCCTATCACAGACTGACCCCCCAATCACAGACTGACCCTCAAAAATCACAGAGCCCCTATCACAGACTGATCCCCCAATCACAGATGGACCACCCATCACAGACTAATCCCCCAATCACAGATGGACCCCCCAATCACAGACTGAACCCCCCCCCCACAATCACAGATCCCCCCATCGCAGACTGATCACCCCCCATCACAGTCCTCTCTCAATATCAAACCCAAGCCCTGTCCTGCACTGCACTGCACAGCACACCCCCTCCACACAGAAAACCTACCTTATTCACACAGGACATGAAGCGTGGCTGCTCTGGACAATGGGCGGGACCTTTCCCATTAAAAGTGAGTGATTTATTGCTGGGACCGGCCCGCTGCCTAGCAACCAATCACACACTTTTCAACTTAAAAAGTCCCGCCCATTGTCCAGCGCGGTCGTGCTTCATGTTTGTATGCTTAAGGCAGACAGGCAGTGTGGGGAGGGGGGAGTGCAGAGAAGGCACAGACCTGCCGCGCCTGCCATAGTGTGTATATAGCAGCATTGGCAGGCGGGCGAGCCGGCGACAGAGACACACAGGCGAGGCTGCGGTCCGGGTAGAATGGCCAGTGGGGCCGGAACCGGACCGCGGGCCGCCATTTAGTGACGCCCGACATAGCTGATAACCCGCTGTTACAGCTTACTTTACATTGCGGCTCCCTCCGCTCCACTCGTGGTTACACAGCCCCGCCTCCTGACCCCGTGCATGTATCAGATTGACAGAATGCCAGTCCAATGCTGGGACGTGTTCTGTCTATATGATACAGGCACGGGGTCAGGAGGCAGGGTTAAGTGTAACCGCGAGTGGAGTGGAGGGAGCCGCAATGTAAAGTAAGCTGTAACAGCGGGTTATCAGCTATGTAATCCCGCGGCTTTTCTCTTCCCCAGGGTGATTGATGGGAGAACGGCTCCCCATCAATCCCCACATGCCGGCGGTACCCGCGCTCCCCCCCCCACTCCCAGCTCCTCGCCAGAAACGATTTTGCACTCGCAAAATGCGAGTGGGCGAGGGGAAATTTTGAGGCCTGTATATATATATATATATATATATATATATATATTTTTTTTTTTTTACTTTTTAATACTGTACAATATTAAACACTGTACTTATATATACATTTTTTTTTATACTGTACCGCTGTACCCTTTTGCTATGTGTATATATAAAGTACAGTATTTAATACAGTACAGTATTAAAAAAATATCTCTCTATATCTATATTAGTTTTTAATACAGTACTATATACATATATAGGTACAGTACAGTCCGGCCCCTGGGTCCAATATATGAACCCATTGCGGCCCTCGAGTCAAAAAGTTTGCCCACCCCTGCTCTATGTGAATTAGGACAAGTGTTGGAAAAGGATGTGAAGGGCAGTATGAAGCACAAAGGGGGTGAGTAGTGCTAGGAAAAAAATTAAAAAATGTGTACTAGGGAAGTGTGATGATTAAATAATAATAATAAAAAAAGCCAGAGTTCTGCATTAAAAGAATAAATAGAACAAACAGGACATAAATAAACATAACAGGACCCCGCACCCATAGCAAAATTATTATAAGGACCCCTTGATCTACAAAGTCAATTTAAAAAGCAATCCTACAAGTGAGACCCGTGGATATGCAAAACAATAATTCAATTATCAGTATATATTGTTTTTATAACACTATAATAGAAACATTTTCTGTAAAGCTGAGCAAGCTCTATCTATGGTTCTGATGTTGCCTATGTAGGTTATTATGCAGCCAAATACTTCTGAGCCACCATATACAACTGGGCCCTGAAGTGTTAACAGAGACTGGTGTTGCTCTGTGCATTTGAAACAATACAGCAACAATGATCTGCTAAATTGTAGTGCGCTCCTTATCTATGAAGACATTTCTTGGAAATGTGTGTCTGAAGTAATGCTCATTCTAGTAAAGCAGAGTTGGCCTCTTCACTGAAGGCGTGTATAATACTGTGTGTTAGGTGTACAAAATGTACACAGTGCGTTCCGTCTCTGCCATCCCTGACTCTTCTTTTATCCCTCATGTGGACAGCTAGTGCCCCGGGCACACAAGACACACTAACTGTTCTCTCTTCTCCTGACAGTGCCAGCGTCTCCCCCCTCCCATTCATTTTCCGCTGCTGAGCTCATTGCAGAGCTCGCTCCTCTCCCAACCACAGGAAAACACTCAGGCGTTTCTGCCTGCTTGTGACTTTTAGTCTCTTTTTCTTCCAACCATTTCAAGAAGATAAATATAACTAAATGTGTCGGAAAATACAGTATATGGCTTTGCACATTTGAAATAGGAACATTTGTGTAGCGAAACAGATATTATACATAATCAATGTGAAGAATTATTAGACCAGTAAGGGCTTGTTCACACTCAAAATACTGACGCTTATCAAATGCGCTTATAGCGTTAATGTGAGTTAATAGGTGCCTAAGCCTAGTTCTGACATTTGTTGCTTACAAGTTAAAATCTGTATTTTTTGCTAGAAAATCACTTAGAACCCCCAAACATTATATAAATAGCGAAAAAACAACGTTTTTTTCAACCCGATTATTGTTAAACCGGCCTTGCCTACACACGATTGTGAAAAAAAAAATGCTCTAGCAAAGCACGGTGACGTACAACACGTACGATGGCACTATAAAGGGGAAGTTCCATTCGGATGGCGCCACCCTTGGGGCTGCTTTTGCTGATTTTGTGTTAGTAAAAGACGATTTGTGCTTTTCAGTCTGTTACAGCGTGATGAATGTGCTATCTCCATTACGAACGCTAGTTTTACCAGCACTCCCATCTCATAACTTGCTTCTGAGCATGCACGTTTTTTTCACATTGTTAAAGCCCACACACAACCATTTTTTACGACCTTAAAAACGACAACGTTAAAAACGACAATGTTAAAAGCGACGTGAAAATTTAGAGCATGTTTTAAATTTTTAATGCCCATTTTTTACGCCGTGAAAAATGCTCTGGAGCCTACACACGATCGTTTTTAATGACACGGTCGTGTGTATACGGTATCAGTCGTGCACTCCACAAATCTGGCCTTTATGGAAGAGTGGCAAGAAGAAAGCCATTGTTGAAAGAAAGTCATAAGAACTTCCGTTTGCAGTTTGCGAGAAGCTACGTGGGGGACACAGCAAACATGTGGAAGAAGGTGCTCTGGTCTGATGAGACCAAAATTTTACTTTTTGGTCTAAAATCAAAACGCTATGTGTGTGGGAAAACTAACACTGCATATGACCCTGAACACACCATCCCCACAGTGAAACATGGTGGTGGCAGCATCATGTTGTGGGGATGCTTTTCTTCAGCAGGGACAGGGAAGCTGGTCAGAGTTGATGGGAAGATAAATGGAGCCAAATACAGGGCAATCTTAGAAGAAAATGTGTTAATCTGCCAATGACTTGAGGCTGGGGCGGAGGTTCACCTTCCAGCAGGACAACAACCCTAACCAGCCAGAGCTAAAATGGAATGGTTTAGATCAAAGCATATTCATGTGTTAAAATGCCCCAGTCAAACTCCAGACCGAAATCCAATTGAGAATCTGTGGCAAGACTTGAAAATTGCTGTTCAGAGACACTCTCCATTCAATCTGACAGAGCTTGAGCTATTTTGGAATGAAGAATGGGCAGAAATGTAACGCTCTAGATGTACAAAGCTGGTAGAGACATCCTCAAAAAGACTTGCAGCTGTAATTGCAGTGAAAGGTGGTTCTTCAAAGTATTGACTCTGGGGGGCTGACCATAAATGCATAGAACACTTTTCACAAAACCATGTGTAGCGCCTGTGTACTTTCAGTACAGGTGCTATGTTAAATTTAGAGGGGGATGAGAGAGTTACTTTTCCGGATGTTCCTCTGAATGCCCGTGGTTTCTCTTCCCTTTTTTCCCCCTAGAGGGCTCCTCCATCCACTGCCGGGGGAGAACAGCACTTAGGTGCTTCTTGCCCCCGGGGCGTTTACGCCCTGGGAGTATGCTTCTCCTCCGGCAGTGGTGATTTTATTCCTTTCTATAACTGATGGACCCTCAGCCCATCAGTTCCAAGTATTTTTTGGCAATCTAACCATCATTGCCGGTTTTCTGGGTGTTTAGGGTTTCTTTTTCCACCTATCTCCATCTTTTCCCCACTCCCTATCTGGAGAGTTTGGAAATAGTCAGAGACGCCCCTCCCCCCCTTTTTTTTCTTTTTTCCCCCCTCCAGGTTCTTTCCTTTCTTTCCCCTTTTCCTTCCTCCTTTTTTCTTAAGTAACCCTTCCCCTCCCTTTCCCCCTCTTTTTCCCTTTGTTTTCTCCCCAATTTCTGGCTTCACTTTTCTTTCTCTTTTTTTCCCCCTTCTTTTTTTTTTTTTCTTTTCTTTCTTTCTCCCCACCCCCAGCAGCGTTCCTTTTTGAGGGGATGTTTTGGTTTAGTTTGGAGATATACTTTAATATTTTTCTCCATTTTATAAACCATCCCCAAGTAATCCTCCATAATTGTGGCATGTAGTCCGTGCAGACATTTGTAACGCACAACTACATTATTCCAGGTGCATACACAGGTTTTCTTCTGTCATTCTGCGTTGATCCGCATATGACAGAACGCTGGATGTCTTTTCGCCTTCTGTGCAGACACCAGCGTACCTGGCTGCACTGTCTACGCTGCGACGCCTGATTTTAGATGCGACGAGGTCAAGTGACGCACGGCGCATCGACGCAATCACTCTGCGTGATGTTTCCATGTGTCGCATGCCCAGCGTTGCAGGGAAGAAGACGCAATGGCGCGTCCTTCGTTCTAACACGCCTGTTGCACTTCTGCCCATTACCTATTAGGAGTGAGAGATTCCACTATTAATTATGCTGCTGAGGGGGAGGATCTTCACCTAAGGGGCCTATCGTCTTCACCCAGGTGAGTATTAAAGGAAGTCAGGGGGGTAGGTCCAGCATCCCCATCTCTCCCATCTCCTGAAGGAGTGGGAGCTTATTTGACGTTGGTCTTTTTCACATATCTTTGCCTTGGATTCCCTTTTGGAATAGCGGTGTCCCTTTTGGAATAGCGGTGTAGCAAATTGGGCTTCGCCCCAGGATTGGTGAGTGTACCTTAAGGTCCCTTTTCCCCTTCCTCATATTGTTCCTTGTTTTGATAGGTGACAATTACTTATATCCCTTTTATATGTGTATTTGACCTCTCTAGCTGGGACTGCTCTTGTTGTGGCTGGTTGCTGACCAGAAAGTGGAATTGATTATTCATCATCCACCCCCTATGGTTTGGAGCCCTTATAGGTGAAGGATCCCTCTTGGGCATTGGATACGTCATCCGGTCTGGCCACGCTATTTTGGTGTTGGGACACCCACGCCTCCCTGGGGACAATCCAGGCACTCCTTGCTTAGGAGAGGGTGAGTCCATTTCTCTTTGGATAATGAACCTGTCATGGCCTTCTCCCCTCTCATGCCCAATATTTTACATTAGATGTACCCCTATGTTTATACCTGACCATAAAATTTATTCTGTTTTTTCTATTTTTTACTTTCATGTTCTAGAAAAGTTTTACTGTTCAATTTCCCTGAAGAAGGATGTAATTTTGAAACAAACATTTGAAATGCGTTGGAAACAACCATCTGTGCCCTTAGCTTTGTCCTGGGGCACATGATGATCTACAGTATTTTTTCCAGATTGATATTTTTACAGTGTATTTTTGATATGTCATTATGA
Source organism: Rana temporaria (assembly GCF_905171775.1). Classification (NCBI taxonomy): domain Eukaryota; kingdom Metazoa; phylum Chordata; class Amphibia; order Anura; family Ranidae; genus Rana; species Rana temporaria. Next base: position 62,498,422 of record NC_053500.1, on the reverse strand, counting down.
TATTCAGTATGCTTACCTATCTTTGTAATAAAACTAATATTTTTTATGACCTAAGTTGTCATTCATAATTGTGGTTGCCCGGAAAATCCCACCTTCTTTAGAGGTATTCAATTTTTTATTGACCAAGGGATGTTGGCAACATCATGCCTTTACACATGAGCCAATTCTTTCTGAGATTGTTACTTTGCTCTCATCCATGTTGTTTATGTAAATTAGGTTTCTGCCAGGCTGGACTGTTCTGTGGTTCCATTCTGTGTTCCAAAGATACCAATCCATCTTTGGATAGCAGGTGTCGCCAGAGGGGTCCAGGCGGGAGACGCCTTTCTCCAGCAGCCAATCAGAGGAGTGTTTCCCTCGTGGGGCATGCTGGGGGAGAGTATTTCTTGGGCAGACGCCATTTTGTGGGGTTCTTCGCCCACTCCGGGTTCCAGGTGCGGCACCCACCTTTAGGGTGTGCGCACAATCACGGGCCCCGGCGAGATGGCCTACCAGGCCGGGGCGCACGTGCTACGCGGAGTTCCTGACTCTGGGCCCTCATGGCCCGGAGTAACTAAAGCTGCAATGGGGCCCCAGTGACTTACTGGGTCCCCACACTTCGGAAAAGGATCCCAAGCGAGTTATGCTGTTCGGTGGGGAGGCGGTCTGAGGTGAGCCCGGAGGCAGGTGATCCAACAGGGCTTAGACAATCCATCAGGGATCTGGGTGGCCGGACACTGAGAAGTTGTATGCTGCAACTTGTCAGTCGGTGACCCCTAAAACCAAGAAGTCTACCTGAGGGAGATTCAGGCAAATTATATTCGCTGAGAATATTCGCTCTATTATCTACGTTCCTGAGTAAAGAGCCTGTGGCAGAGGTTCCACTCTAATTCCATTAGAGCCAAGTCGGTGGCAGAGACTTGTTCTTTCTCAGAAGTTCTAAGTGATGCTCTGGCTGCCAGGTCAGTGTGAGAGGCCTGTCCAGGTACACTATACCCACTCCGGCTGGAGTGGCAACGTGAGTTAAAGTCCCATTGGAGGCAGGACTGCTTCCGTTATCCGTAGGCCTGAATCTGCAAATTCTCCTTTCACCAACCTATTTCTATCTACCTCAAGTTAACTGTTTGCCATGTTGGGCAGGAAATAAAAGCACAGAAAACGACACCCTGCTGTTTGGGCATTCCGTTATTGCATCTAATTATCATCATCATCCCTAGACACATCACAGAGGTAACATAACATGCCGTCCCAAATCTAACCAGCGGCTCCTGAGGGGGTAGCGCTACACATTTATTATTTTCCTTCCACTTCACAATTATGTGTCACTTTGTGTTGGTCTATCACATAAAATCCCAATAAAATACATTCACGTTTTTGGTTATAACATGACAAAATGTGGAAAATTTCAAGGGGTATGAATACTTTTTCAAGGTACTATAAATACATTTAGGGTTAGGCTTATGGTTATAATAAGTGTTAGGATTAGGTTTAGGATTATGATTATAGTTAGGATAAGGCAGTGTTTCTCAATCAGGGATGCAGAAAACAGTCCTCAGGGGTGACGTGACAAAAACTGGCCCAACCGTGTACAGTCCAATCTGAAAGCACTCTGTATTCATTTCTGTCTACAGACAGGAGGGCCAAAGCACAGCCCACACCTCCTCCTAGCTCTCTCATCCTCTCTGCTGCTCTCTCTACTCCTGTCAGATACCCATAATGTTGTGCAGGCCACCGGCCCACATCCTACCAATCGATCGGTTGCTAAGGAAATGGGCACCCCACAGCATTTTGGGTGATGGCTGTGTGCACTCCCTCCTGTCTGTATACAGAAGTTAACACAGAATGCTCTCATATCAGACTGTAAAGGGTTTGATTGCCTCCCGTTTACAAAAAGGAGGAAAAGGGGGTGGGGGGCACAGGCCCTCCTCTTCTCCTCCTCTCTGCTACTGTCAATAGTGATACTCCTGCAGTGATGAAAAGGATGTGGTGGGATGAGAGGTTTTGTGCTAGGAGGTGGGATTTGAGGGTGGAGATTTGTGGTAAGAGGGGAGATTTGTACTAGAAGGGAAAAAATTGAGGGCGGGGGGTTGTGGAAATTTCAAGATGTATATAATATGTATTGTCACCCAGTGTTAGTACTTCCGCAACTCGCTCTAAAGAGCTGACTGGGGCAGTCTGAGACTGGTTGAATCCCATCTGGTAGTAGAAAATGTCTTGAGGTTGGAGCGTGGGCATATGTCCGCCAACGAGGGGCCCTCTGTGCATTAGCGCAGACGATCGTTGAGGAGGGGATATGCTCACTCCGCAAGAACATTAGTGGTTATAGGCCGATGTGCGCTTTTGTCTCTGCTGTTTCTGATCAGCATGATCGGGATTTGTAGCACACGCCTGTAGATAGCCTCCATTCCACCTACAATAATGGTATAATCTGAATATGCGTTATTTTATGGAATGGCGCAAAATAAGGATTCCTATCAGCGGTAATATGAGAGCATGTGAGCGTTTTCAGAGTCAGGGAAGGCATCCATGTTTTAAAAGCAATACTTGTGGCACACTCACAGCACCCCCACCCGGGTGGCTCACGGCACATACCTGGTGTTTGCTACTCTTCTCCTGTCCTGTGTCTTCTCCAGGCAGCTTCCTTCGCTCTGTCTCCCACTTCTGCCAAAGCACTGGGCATTTTTTATTTTTACACTGTTCCTTCAAAAAAATAATTCACTTTTATTCCTAAGGAACAGTGTAAACATAAAAATTGGCACTAGGGATGAGCCGAACACCCCCCTGTTCGGTTTGCACCAGAACCTTCGAACGTTCCGACCATTCGCCCGAACATTTAGAACCCCATTGACGTCTATGGGACTCGAACGTTCGAATTCAAAAGTGCTCATTTTAAAGCCTAATATGCAATTTATTGTCGTAAAACGTCTTCGAGAACACAGGTCTTGCCCCAGGGAACATGTATCAATGGAAAAAAAGTTTTAAAAACGGTCGTTTTTTCTGGAGAAGTGATTTTAATGATGCTTAAATAAAAAAACACACAGCTCTCCCCGTTCCTCAGCTCCAGGGGGTCGATCGCGGGACTCCAGCGTCGATCGGGTCCGCGAGTCCGCGGCCACGGAGGTTCGGACCGGGTTGCGTGCACGCGACCTCACGGCTGGGCTTAATGAATGAATGAATGAATGAATGACTTGTATAGCGCAACGCATGCGAACTGAATCGCCTCTGGGCGCTTTTTCCAGCCAGTATCTGCTTGGCTGGTGCGGTCATTTTTACCCCGTAGGATCATGACACGCTAGGGACACACAGTCATACACACATATATACTGGGCCAATTTGGACGAGATCCAATTTACCTACCAGCATGTCTTTGGAGCTTAAAGAGCCACGTACATGTGTTACATGCAGAAACGCACGGCAACACTATAAGCACATTAATGTGTGTTCAACTCGACGTTAAAATTCAACGCATGTATGACAGAGCCCTTAATGTAGACAAAATTGAATTCATTATACTGTATAATCGGGAATTCAGATTTTGTATGCCATCTGTATTTTTATGATCTCTAACATCATCAACGTCATATTAGTATAATGATATCAAATGCAGAGAGCAGCAGATACTAACAATGCAGCTCAAGTTACTGATAACATAAGTGATAATAAATGTCAGACAGAGGCACTTATGATAGCTGTCATGAAATGTATTATCTAAATTAGGGTTCCAAAAATATGCAGCACTGAGAACCACAAACTGGTCTCACCAAACGTCCTAGATATGCCCCGAAAGATGTCACGCTGGTTTGGGCGATGTGAATTGGATGAGCTGTCAGAGCTGGAAATCAGGAGGGAGGGGGTCCAGGAGCGTTGCATCCTTTGTCTGATAAATTGCTTTTCGTTATCAGTTCTGTGAGACAGACAGCTCTGCTTCTTCTGACCCAGCCTGTCCTGCTCAGTCCCATTTAGTGTCAAGTCCCTTTCTCTGTTTTATCGACCTGTCTTTTAGTAATGACACAAATCTGTCTAAATATCATAACTTCCTCCTTGTCTGTTTGTTCCACTCCTTTCTGATATGACTTTCCTTACCTTCACATCAATCTCGGGATTAGTCAGAACCATTTCTCAAGATGATGCAACAAATGGAAGCCGGACTCGGCTAGCTAACCAGCCCGGCCATCCATTGTGCCATTAAAGAACATTTATTGTAGTGACAGGAACCTGCAGCAAAAAGTGACCACTGATGCATCATAATTAAGTAGTGAACTTTATCCAGTTCAGGTAACGAGTCATGTGGATTTTGGTCTTTTAATAAAAATGTGCGTTGTAGTGTCCTTTCAGTAGCTTGAACCATGACATAATGTTCTGGTGTCATCAGCAAATGATAACCCATACAATACCATTAGAGTCTTAGCCCTGCTTTCTTCTGCACTTAATCCTATTAAAGCATTTTATTTCCATTATAATCTATTTTGGTCTCAGAGACACAATAAGACGTGTAGTCTATTATGCTTCGCCCATTTTGATTAAATTATATGGTTTTAGACTGGGGAAATTACCAATACAATGAATAGAGGTACTCTATCGAAATCAATACATTATTGGTTCCTGTGCGTTTTACCGAAGTTTACATAATAATGTAGATCTATTTGGGTTCCATTCCTTTAGTCAAAAAAGATAAAGAAGAATTAAGTCAGTGCTTACAGAAATGAATAATTATGGAAAAGCTGAGTACCTTGGATTACGGGCATAATTCATTCAGGAAGCATGCTTGTAATCCAAAGCACTTGTATATCAAAGCGAGTTTCCCCATAAGAAATAATGTGGCCAGAGGTGCGGGGGCGCTGGTGACACTCGGAGACACTCGGGAAAAGAGTGTTTCCGTGTGTGTCTGAGTGTCTCCAAGTTCTCCACGAAGTGCTGGGAGACACTAGTGCCCCCTGAGCTCTGGCCAAATATGGAAATGCACACACCAGCGGCTTGAATCCTGCTCGTCTTGCGAGACAACACTCACTAATCAAGTCAGATTTAAAAATCAAATTGCTTGTATTGTGAAGCGCTCGTAAACCGATTTACTCACAATTTGAGGTTACACTGTATACTAATATGAGTACTCCTCCATTGGGATTTGATTGTTTTGCATATCATGTAATACAGTGGTTCTCAACCTCAGTCCTCAAGTACCCCCAACAGGCCATGTTTTGGGAATTTCTCTTAGATAAAATAGCTGTCCAAAATACCAAGCCATTGACTCTAATTTAAAGCACCTGTGTACAATAAAAGGAAAACATGCTTACATGGTCTGTTGGGGTTACTTGAGGACTGAGGTTAAGAATCACTGATGTAATGTACTGACTTGCCTTAAAACAGCTTTACCTTCTGCATTATTTCACTTTTTTTAAGGTGCTTGCCCTTGGAATTCAATATTGAGTTGGCCCACTCTTTGCAACTATTGGGGGGGCATCAGACCTGGCCCCCTCACTTGCACTAAAACAAGCCACCCCTGTCCCCCGTCCCCACAGGTCTCTATCAATAAAAGTGCCCAATTGGGTCTCATCTCTACCCTCCTGAACTCTAGAAGAAAACTCACAGGGTCTATGAATGAATATGGGCCAGGTTAACGGATCACATGTCCTCCAGGTCCAACCCTTGTAGTGCTCCGGCAGTCCAGGACATTCTTAGCTTCCTGCAATCAGGTCTCGATCTATCCGTTTCAGTTAGCTCACTTTGAGTACATGTTTTGGCCATCTCCGCATTTACAGGTGTCTCATGGGCCAATCACTCCCTTGGGCGCCAGTTCTTCAGAGGAGCTATCAGGCTTAGGCCTCAGAGGAAGCCAAGGTTCGCCGAATGGGACCTCCCTCTTGTCCTGGATTTTCTTTCCCAGTTTGGATCAGATCCCAGAAAGCCACTCTCAGTGAAGGACCTTACACTCAAGACCATCTTCCTGGTGGCGGTTACGTCAGCAAAAAGAGTGTCTTAAATCAGAAACTTGGGTTCGAAGGAGCCATTTCTAACTTTTTTCCCCAGACAGAGCAGTGCTAATCCCCATTCTGGGGTCAAATCCTAAAGTGACCACGATTTTCCATGAAAATCAAGAAATCGTGTTCCCCACTTTAGGTCAACAGAAAATCAAAATGTTCCTCCCCTTGATGTGGGACACACTCTGAAACAATACCTGGAGATCATGGCTCCCTTTCGGCAATCAGATTTTTTTTTTCCTTCCCCATGGGAAAAACAAAGGAATGTGGGCCTTGGTTACATCCGTTGCAGCATGGATCGTGCAGACCATTCCATGAGCTTATAAAACAAAAGGGCTTGGCTCCTTCAGAGGCAGTGACAGTGCACTCAACCCAGAGTATCTCGACTTCCTGGGCTGCTTCATGCCATGTCGCTCCTGATGTTATCTGGTTTCCTGGTCTTCCATCAATACATTTGTGTCTCACTACTGTGTTGAACCAGCTGCCTTATCTGTTAATTTTGGTTTGCAAGTACTGTCAGTCGACAGTGTTAAATATATTTATTTTTCTTTGCTCAGCATTTTCCCACCCGGGTGTGTACAGTGAGTTATTTCCCACACGTATGCTGCCATGGAGTGTGTCAGGAAAACTGAAAATTTCCTATTAAATACTTACCGTAATATTCCTTTCCTGATAGACTCCATGGCAGCAGGAGTTCCCTCCCTAATGCTTGAAGTAGGCTAGTTACGAAACACGGTTGGTAGCCCAGAGCAAAGATTTATGGTAGAGGTGTCCTATAGGGTAGTTATGGAGGCGGGGCTAACCCACACGTATGCTGCCATGGAGTCTATCAGGAAAAGAAACTTATGGTAAGTATTTGATAGGAAATTTTCTGTTGATTTTTACTTTCTGCTATAAAACATTCCAAATAAAAAAATGAAAAAAATCGAATTTATTCATCAATTTAGGCCAATATGTATTCTGCTACATATTTTGGTAAAAAAAAATCCCCGATACATGTATTGGTTTGCACAAAAGTTACAGCGTCTACAAAACTATGGTATTTATTTATTTTTTTACTAGTGTAGCATTACCCCCGGAGGAGCTGCTGTATTTTTGGGCGGCGTGTTACCTCTTGGCTCCTCCAAAATTCCTAGGGGTGAATGATGCGTAGTGCATGTAGTAGAAGTAAAGAAATGTCCAGACAGGTGCTCTTTTCTGTGCTCTTTATTACCCAGCCGGGTAAAAACAGTAAACTTGTGGTGAGGAAAGTAAAGCTGAAGAAGATAGAAGAATAGCAGATTCAGGCGTAATGATAGGAAACAGTCCTGCTCCCAAATGTAACACTTCTTAGCACCACTCCCCCTGGAATGGATTTAGTGTACCCGGACAGGCCTCTCTCATTGACCTGGCAGCCGGAGTACCACCCGGATAATTGTAGGAATAAGTCTCTGCCACAGACCCTCCTTGGTGAACTTGAACTTGGGAGAAAGTCTCTGCCACAGACCCCTCTCAATGAGCCTCAGAAAGATACCTCTGCCACAGGTCCCTTCTGGGTTGAATTCTTGGAGATATGCCTCCTTAATTGAGTTACGTCCTGGATCTCCTTCAACTTGCCGCCCAGGTACCGACTGACAGGTGATCAATCCCTCGGTGTCCGGCTACCTTGATCCCCGGTGGTTTATCCAGGCCCTTTTGGACCGCCAGCCTCTCAATGGCGCTCCTCAGACTGACTGCCCACCGAAAAGCAGTACAGCTTGGGATCTTCAAAGGTGAGAACTCAGTCACTCACTGGTTCCCCGTCGCTGTTCAGATGCTCCGGGTCAGCTTGGCCCCGGAACCAGGAACACCGCGTGGCACGTAGGCCCCGGCCAGGTAGGACATAACGCCAGGGCGCCGTGATGTGGTCACCCTAAAGGTGGGTGCCACACTGGACGAAGAAGACCCAGATCCAATGGGGTCTGCCCCATAAATACCCCTTCCCAGCATGCACAGCGAGGACAAACCCCCGTGATTGGCTGCTGGGAAACAGCATCCAAACCTTGACTTCACTGCTGCCACCTACAGCACCGGGGCTGGAAGAACACCCCAGTACAGCAGAATGGGCTCACAGCATAGCCAAGCTGAGACAGAGACCGCATCTTGCTACTAACAATCAGGTAAAGTGTTTAACTACACTCTGATCTACCCTTAAATTTAACTAGCACCAGTACTGTAAAGTACATGGGCGCTACACTAGTAATGGTGGCGATCAGCAACTTACAGCGAGACTGCGATATTGTGGCGGACAAATTGGACACTTGACATTTTTGACACTTTTTGGGGACCAGTAACACTAATACAGTGATCAGTGCTAAAAAATATACACTGTTGCTGACCAGTGGCGGCCTGTAATGCAGGGCACACCCCTATCCATGCATATGGCCTCCTAATCTACATGTGGTGTGCCAAAAGTATGGATTCCAATCAGGGCTTTTTTTAAACGTGATTAGAGCCTGGGGCTCCAATAGGTTTCAAAAAAGCCCACCCAGTTCACGTTCGCCGCATCACTGGGGAACTGATGCGCGTACCCGGCGGCCACGATGTCCGCCGGGCACCTGCGATTGCTTGTCACAGAGCAGGGACGTTGACCTGTGTGTGTAAACACACAGGTCCACATCCTGTCAGGGGAGAGGAGAACTGATCATATGTTCCTTGTATATAGGAACACCGATCGGTCTCCTCCCCTCATCAGTCCCCTCCCCCCCCCTCACAGTTAGAATCACTCCCTAGGACACACATTTAACACCTTGATCGCCCCCTAGTGTTAACCCCTTCCCTGCCAGTCACATTTACACAGTAATCAGTGCATTTTCATAGCACTGATCGCTGTATAATTGTGAATGGTTCCAAAATGGTGTCAAAAGTGTCTGATATGTCCACCGCAATGTCACAGTCACGATAAAAATCACAGATCGCCGCTATTAGTAGTAAAAAAATAAAAAAAAAATCCATAAATCTATCCCCTATTTTGTGATGACGCTATAACTTTTGCACAAACCAATCAATATACACTTATTGCTATTTTTTTTTTGCAAAAGCATGTCGAAGAATACATAGCGGCCTAAACTGAGAAAAAAAAAGTAAAAAAATTGGATATTTTTTTGTATATAGCGCAAAAACTAAAAAATGCAGAGGTGATCAAACACCACCAAAAGAATTATCAAAATTTTATTTGGTTACAACATTGCATGTATTGTATAGTGAGGTGAGGGGCGCTATATCAAAATAGTGGATGCGGGTCACAATGTGCGTTTGAGTAGTACACAGTGTAACTGTGTACCCAAATCTATGTGAAAACCAAACAGATTATAGTCTAAACTCTACGGCCGAGTACTCACGAGCAGACATGTCCGATGAAACCGGTCCGCGGACCGTTTTCATCGGACATGTCTGCCCGGGGACTTCTGTTCGATGGCTGTACACACCATCGAACAGAAGTCCGCGCGTAAACAATACGCGGGGCGTGTCCGCGGTGTCGCCGCGTCGATGACGCGGTGTCGCCGGGACAATGACGCGGCGACGTGGGCGGCCTGCCTTTAAAATGCTTCCACGCATGCGTGGAAGTCATTCGACGCATGCGAGGGATGGCGGGCGGCCGGACATGTACGGTAGGTCTGTACAGACGACCGTACATGTCGGGGGGACAGGTTTCCAGCGGACTGTTTTAAAGCAAGTCCAGGAAACAGTTGTCCGCTGGAAACCTGTCCGATCCGCCCGAAAATGGTCCGCTCGTGCCTACACCTCGTGAGTACGGGGCCTATAAGTACAATAGTGCCAAATGCTGTGGGAAAAAAAAAAAAATTTTTTTAAAAGAATGTCCAGCAAATAAATAGTTAAGTGCAAAATGGATCCAGTGTTGTATCAAGTCCAGGTGCAAAATGCAAATAATCCAATCCCAAATCGCAGGGAAAAGTGCAAATGCTAAAGTGCTTGTGAATCTTCAAAATAGCCAAAGTGCGAGAAAGAAGTGATCCGCCTTCACCTATAGGTCACCAGAATAATAATGGATGGCTCCTTACCACACGGTGTTGACCAGATTACTTAAAATATGGTCGATCAGGCTTGTTTTAAATGAGGATCAGCAGGGTCTCATTGGATTCCAATGTCAGCGATTGCAGCAAATGGTGTACCAAGAAAGGAGAAGAGATACCACCATAGTGTAAAACCATTTAATATACAAAAGTTAAAATTACAATGCCAAATGGCCTCTTACTGTTGCTGGTGCCCGTTCCCGGCACTGAGGCTGTAGGTGGTGGGGATAGTAAGACAAGATAAGAGATGGCCGCGTCCTGGTCCACTAGCGTGCGTTCCACCGCTAGTTGTCCAACCAGTGAGACCGGAAGTGCGTGGCTATGCGTGCG